>NC_091305.1:23539361-23561861 GCF_038502225.1 Cherax quadricarinatus | reverse complement strand
TAAGGACACTACCAGAGTGAGAGGGGAGGATGAACCAGCAAGATTGGACCTTGTGTTCACCCTGGGCAGCTCAGACATTGAGGACATCAAGTATGAGAGTCCCCTAGGAGCTAGCGACCACGTGGTTCTGTGCTTTGAATACATAGTAGAGCTGCAAGTGGAGAGAATAACAGGAGTAGAATGGGAAAAGCCTGACTATAAAAGAGGGGACTACATAGGGTTGAAGAACTTCCTGCGGGAGGTCCAGTGGGCCAGAGAACTGGCAGGAAAGCCAGTAAATGAAATGATGGAATATGTAGCAACAAAATGCAAGCAGGCAGTGGAAAGGTTCATTCCCAAGGGGAACAGTAACAACGGGAAGACCAGAACAAGCCCCTGGTACACCTGACGGTGTAAGGAGGCAAAAACAAATTGCAATAGAGAATGGAAAAAGTACAGAAGGCAGAGAACACACGAA
The DNA here is from genome assembly GCF_038502225.1 of Cherax quadricarinatus. NCBI lineage: Eukaryota > Metazoa > Arthropoda > Malacostraca > Decapoda > Parastacidae > Cherax > Cherax quadricarinatus. Next base: position 23,561,404 of record NC_091305.1, on the reverse strand, counting down.
AATAGGGAGATCAGTCGTAGAGCCAGGAATGAGTATGCACAGGTAAGGAGGGAGGCCCAGCGACAGTATGAAAATGACATAGCATCGAGAATCAAGACTGACCCGAAACTGTTGTATAGCCACATCAGGAGGAAGACAACAGTCAAAGACCAGGTGATCAGATTAAGGACAGAAGGTGGAGAACTCACAAGAAATGATCAGGAGGTATGTGAGGAGCTGAACAGGAGATTTAAGGAACTTTTTACAGTAGAGACAGGAAGGGCTGTGGGAAGACAGCACAGAAGGGAACATCAAGAGGGAATATACCAACAAGTGTTTGATGACATACGAACAACTGAGGAGGAGGGGAAGAAGCTCTTAAGTGACCTTGACACCTCAAAGGCGATGGGACCGGACAACATCTCCCCATGGGTCCTTAGAGAAGGAGCAGAGATGCTGTGTGTGCCTCTAACCACAATCTTCAACACATCCCTTGAAACTGGGCAACTACCTGAGAAATGGAAGACAGCTAATGTAGTCCCCATATTTTAGAAAGGAAATAGAAACGAGGCACTAAACTACAGACCTGTGTCTCTGACATGTATTGTGTGCAAAGTCATGGAGAAGATTATCAGGAGGAGAGTGGTCGAACACCTGGAAAGGAATAAGATTATAAATGAAAAAAAGCATGGGTTCATGGAAGGCAAATCTTGAATCACGAACCTCCTGGAGTTTTATGACAAGGTAACAGAAGTAAGACACGAGAGAGAGGGTTGGGAAGATTGCGTTTTCCTAGACTGCAGGAAGGCCTTTGGCACAGTTCCCCACAAGAGATTAGTACAGAAGCTGGAGGATCAGGCACACGTAAAAGGAAGGGCACTGCAATGGATAAGGGAATACCTGACAGGGAGGCAGCAACGAGTCATGGTACGTGAAGAGGTATCACAGTGGGCGCCTGTTACGAGCGGGGTCCCACAGGGGTCAGTTCTAGGACCAGTGCTATTTTTGATATATGTGAACGACATGATGGAAGGAATAGACTCTGAAGTGTCCCTGTTCGCAGATGACGTGAAGTTGATGAGAAGAATTAAATCGGACGAGGATGAGGCAGGACTGCAAAGAGACCTGGAGAGGCTGGACATGTGGTCCAGTAACTGGCTTCTCGAATTCAATCCAGCCAAATGCAAAGTCATGAAGATTGGGGAGGGGCAAAGAAGACCGCAGACAGAGTATAGGCTAGGTGGACAAAGACTACAGACCTCACTCAGGGAGAAAGACCTTGGGGTGACCATAACACCGAGCACATCACCGGAGGCACACATCAACCAAATAACCGCTGCAGCATACGGGCGCCTGGCAAACCTGAGAATAACGATCCGATACCTTAATAAGGAATCGTTCAAGACACTGTACACTGTGTATGTTAGGCCCATACTGGAGTATGCAGCACCAGTCTGGAACCCACACCTGGTCAAGCACGTCAAGAAGTTAGAGAAAGTACAAAGGTTTGCAACAAGGCTAGTCCCAGAGCTCAAGGGAATGTCGTACGAGGAAAGGTTAAGGGAAATCGGACTGACGACACTGGAGGACAGAAGGGTCAGGGGAGACATGATAACGACATACAAGATACTGCGGGGAATAGACAAGGTGGACAGAGATAGGATGCTCCAGAGAGGGGACACAGGGACAAGGGGTCACAACTGGAAGCTGAAGACTCAGACGAGTCACAGGGACGTTAGGAAGTATTTCTTCAGTCATAGAGTTGTCAGCAAGTGGAATAGCCTAGCAAGTGAAGTAGTGGAGGCAGGAACCATACATAGTTTTAAGAAGAGGTATGACAAAGCTCAGGAAGCAGAGAGAGAGAGGATCCAGTAGCGATCAGTGAAGAGGCGGGGCCAGGAGCTGATTCTCGACCCCTGCAACCACAATTAGGTGAGTACACACACACACAAGCACACACGCACACAGGCAGTGTTACTACCGGTAGTTATTAGCAGTAAGAATACTTAGGAAGCTAGGAAGTCCTCTCTCAATGTGAACAAGGAAAATGATAATAACCAGCAACAATTAATATGTAAATCCAGAAAGGGCAATAAGTGGAGAGAGTAGCATAATTGGGAAAGATAAATAAGACTAAATTTGTGCCTACACGACGGATCTTTCAACCACACCACATACCGCCCCCCTAACCCTCCCTCCCTCACACACAAGCACACACAGACAAGGGTAGACACTCACACACATACACACATACACACACATACACACACATACACACACACACATACACACACACACACACACACACACACACACACATACACACACACATACACACACACATACACACACACACACATACATAAACACATACACACACACACACACATACATAAACACATACACACACACACACACACACACACACACACACACACACACACACACACACACACACACACACACACACACACACACCACACACTCACCACACACACACCACACACACACACACCACACACACACCACACACACACCACACACACACACACCACACACACACACACCACACACACACACCCCACACATACACACCCCATGCACACACACACCACACACACACCACACACACACACCACACACACACACCACACACACACCACACACACACACCACACACACACACCACACACACACCACACACACACACACACACACACACACACACACACACACACACACACACACACACATACACATACACACACACACACACCTATGACATGGTGACAGCAGTAAGACAAGAGAGAGAGGGGTGGGTGGATTGCATTTTCTTGGACTGCAAGAAGGCGTTTGACACAGTTCCACACAAGAGATTGGTGCAAAAACTGGAGGACCAAGCAGGGATAACAGGGAAGGCACTACAATGGATCAGGGAATACTTGTCAGGAAGACAGCAGCGAGTCATGGTACGTGGCGAGGTGTCAGAGTGGGCACCTGTGACCAGCGGGGTCCCGCAGGGGTCAGTCCTAGGACCAGTGCTGTTTCTGGTATTTGTGAACGACATGACGGAAGGAATAGACTCTGAGGTGTCCCTGTTTGCAGATGACGTGAAGTTGATGAGAAGAATACACTCGATCGAAGACCAGGCAGAACTACAAAGGGATCTGGACAGGCTGCAGACCTGGTCCAGCAATTGGCTCCTGGAGTTCAATCCCACCAAGTGCAAAGTCATGAAGATTGGGGAAGGGCAAAGAAGGCCGCAGACGGAGTACAGTCTAGGGGGTCAGAGACTACAAACCTCACTCAAGGAAAAAGATCTTGGGGTGAGTATAACACCAGGCACATCTGAAGCGCACATCAACCAAATAACTGCTGCAGCATATGGGCGCCTAGCAAACCTCAGAACAGCATTCCGACATCTTAATAAGGAATCGTTCAGGACCCTGTACACCGTATACGTTAGGCCCATATTGGAGTATGCGGCACCAGTTTGGAACCCACACCTAGCCAAGCACGTAAAGAAACTAGAGAAAGTGCAAAGGTTTGCAACAAGACTAGTCCCAGAGCTAAGAGGTATGTCCTACGAGGAGAGGTTAAGGGAAATCAACCTGACGACACTGGAGGACAGGAGAGATAGGGGGGACATGATAACGACATACAAAATACTGAGAGGAATTGACAAGGTGGACAAAGACAGGATGTTCCAGAGATTGGACACAGTAACAAGGGGACACAGTTGGAAGCTGAAGACACAGATGAATCACAGGGATGTTAGGAAGTATTTCTTCAGCCACAGAGTAGTCAGTAAGTGGAATAGTTTGGGAAGCGATGTAGTGGAGGCAGGATCCATACATAGCTTTAAGCAGAGGTATGATAAAGCTCACGGCTCAGGGAGAGTGACCTAGTAGCGATCAGTGAAGAGGCGGGGCCAGGAGCTCGGACTCGACCCCCGCAACCTCAACTAGGTGAGTACAACTAGGTGAGTACACCCACACACCCTCCACCACTTGACACAAACACTTGACACAAACACGTACCCCCCCTCCCCTAACCACCTCTCCCCCTTCCCTAACCACCTCACCTTAGCCACCTACCCCTCCCTCAAACCACCTAACCCCTCCCCAAACCGTCTAACCCCCCCAACTACCTCCCTCCCTCCAATAACCATCCTCCCCCTCCCCCATAACCATCCATCCCCTCTCTCCCCCAAACCATCTAACCCCCTCCCCCAACTATCTCTACCCCTCCAATAACCATCCTCCCCCTCCCCCACAACCATCCATCCCCTCTCCTCCTAACCATCTATTCCCCTCCCCCTAACCACCCGTCCTCCCTTCTGTGGAGCAACGGGGGAACCTAGAACCAGGATGAGGACAAGGGGCTCCAAGGACGAATCTGGGAGGGAGGAATGGGACGTAGAGCTCAAAAAAGGGAGGAAGCCTGGGGAAGGAGACTAGATGAGCTGGAAAGGAAGATGGAAGAGAGGTTAGCAGCAGAATGCAGAAGGTGGAAGCAACAGGCCACAGCAGCAGAAATCAAGATAAAGAGATTAGAAGAGGAGCTGAGACATCTGAAACAGCACAGAGACAAAGATATTACAGAAGAAGTATCGGCAATGGCTACATCAAACACAGACAACAGGTCTGAAGGGAGCATGGAAACTAAACTGTATGCAGAGGTCCTGTCAAACCCACATGGGGCCAAAACAAAGACAGGGAGCACACTAGGACAGAACGAGAGGTTGGAAGACATTAAAGGAACTAGGACATGTGCAAGGACCTTACCAGATACCTGTGGGGGCCAGCAACAGGTGAGCAGGAAGGACAAACCAAGAAGCATAGGGGCCATAACTAGGGAAGGGACTGAAGGAAGGAACACTCCACGGGAAGGAACTAAAACACATCAGAGGATGCAATGGGAGTCACAGTGGGAGGTGGAAAGGGAGAGATCCGTGTTTGTCTATGGGCTAGACGAAGCTAAAGGGGAAACTTATGATGAAAGAAAGCAGGAGGAGAAAAAAGCGATTGAAGATATCATGAAGGTGATAGGCAAGGGGGACATGACCCAGGTGGCAAATTTTCAGAGAATCGGGTGCTTCACAAAGAAAAGGAATCGGCCTCTCAAAGTAATTTTCAAGGCAGAATCAACCCGAACCATGATCCTGCAGGAGAAAGCACGGCTGAGAGGCAAGCAGGAGTTCCGGAGTGTGTACCTCGATCGAGACAGAACACAGGACGAAAGGAAGACAATGAAAGAGAGTTCAAAAACGAAAGGAGAAATGGGAGGAAATGAAAAAGGAGAGCAGAATAACCCAGGATCAAATGGAAGGACAAGCGCACCCCCCAGAAACACCTGCAGAAGGACTCCAGCCACGACACCCCCAAGGCAACTGAACAATCCAAACCAACCATCACACACCGATCCCTCTGTTTCCACCCCCCGCACCACAGTTACAGTATTAGAGCAGAAGTTGAAGGTTTGGTACACAAATGCAGATGGATTAACGAATAAACATGAGGAATGGCAAGAAAGAATCAATGAGAAGTCCCCAGACATCATAGCAGTTACAGAAACAAAACTCATGGAGACAATAACAGATGCAATCTTCCCACCAGGATACCAGATCATGAGGAAAGATAGAAGGGGCAGGGGGGGAGGTGGGGTTGCTCTGCTCGTAAAAAACAGATGGAAATTCGAGAAAATGGAAGGAATAGATGAGACGGGAGAAAGAGACTACATAGCAGGTACACTTCAGTCTGGGGAACACAAAGTGGTCATTGCAGTGATGTATAATCCACCACAGAACTGCAGGAGGCCAAGAGAGGAATATGAAGAGAGCAACAGAGCAATGGTGGACACACTTGCTGAGGTGGCAAGAAGAGCTCACTCCAGCAGAGCAAAGTTGCTGGTTATGGGGGATTTCAACCACAGGGAGATTGACTGGGAAAACCTGGAGCCACATGGGGGTCCCGAAACATGGAGAGCCAGGATGTTGGACGTGGTGCTGGAAAACCTCATGCACCAACATGTTAAGGACACTACCAGAGTGAGAGGGGAGGATGAACCAGCAAGATTGGACCTTGTGTTCACCCTGGGCAGCTCAGACATTGAGGACATCAAGTATGAGAGTCCCCTAGGAGCTAGCGACCACGTGGTTCTGTGCTTTGAATACATAGTAGAGCTGCAAGTGGAGAGAATAACAGGAGTAGAATGGGAAAAGCCTGACTATAAAAGAGGGGACTACATAGGGTTGAAGAACTTCCTGCGGGAGGTCCAGTGGGCCAGAGAACTGGCAGGAAAGCCAGTAAATGAAATGATGGAATATGTAGCAACAAAATGCAAGCAGGCAGTGGAAAGGTTCATTCCCAAGGGGAACAGTAACAACGGGAAGACCAGAACAAGCCCCTGGTACACCTGACGGTGTAAGGAGGCAAAAACAAATTGCAATAGAGAATGGAAAAAGTACAGAAGGCAGAGAACACACGAAAATAGGGAGATCAGTCGTAGAGCCAGGAATGAGTATGCACAGGTAAGGAGGGAGGCCCAGCGACAGTATGAAAATGACATAGCATCGAGAATCAAGACTGACCCGAAACTGTTGTATAGCCACATCAGGAGGAAGACAACAGTCAAAGACCAGGTGATCAGATTAAGGACAGAAGGTGGAGAACTCACAAGAAATGATCAGGAGGTATGTGAGGAGCTGAACAGGAGATTTAAGGAACTTTTTACAGTAGAGACAGGAAGGGCTGTGGGAAGACAGCACAGAAGGGAACATCAAGAGGGAATATACCAACAAGTGTTTGATGACATACGAACAACTGAGGAGGAGGGGAAGAAGCTCTTAAGTGACCTTGACACCTCAAAGGCGATGGGACCGGACAACATCTCCCCATGGGTCCTTAGAGAAGGAGCAGAGATGCTGTGTGTGCCTCTAACCACAATCTTCAACACATCCCTTGAAACTGGGCAACTACCTGAGAAATGGAAGACAGCTAATGTAGTCCCCATATTTTAGAAAGGAAATAGAAACGAGGCACTAAACTACAGACCTGTGTCTCTGACATGTATTGTGTGCAAAGTCATGGAGAAGATTATCAGGAGGAGAGTGGTCGAACACCTGGAAAGGAATAAGATTATAAATGAAAAAAAGCATGGGTTCATGGAAGGCAAATCTTGAATCACGAACCTCCTGGAGTTTTATGACAAGGTAACAGAAGTAAGACACGAGAGAGAGGGTTGGGAAGATTGCGTTTTCCTAGACTGCAGGAAGGCCTTTGGCACAGTTCCCCACAAGAGATTAGTACAGAAGCTGGAGGATCAGGCACACGTAAAAGGAAGGGCACTGCAATGGATAAGGGAATACCTGACAGGGAGGCAGCAACGAGTCATGGTACGTGAAGAGGTATCACAGTGGGCGCCTGTTACGAGCGGGGTCCCACAGGGGTCAGTTCTAGGACCAGTGCTATTTTTGATATATGTGAACGACATGATGGAAGGAATAGACTCTGAAGTGTCCCTGTTCGCAGATGACGTGAAGTTGATGAGAAGAATTAAATCGGACGAGGATGAGGCAGGACTGCAAAGAGACCTGGAGAGGCTGGACATGTGGTCCAGTAACTGGCTTCTCGAATTCAATCCAGCCAAATGCAAAGTCATGAAGATTGGGGAGGGGCAAAGAAGACCGCAGACAGAGTATAGGCTAGGTGGACAAAGACTACAGACCTCACTCAGGGAGAAAGACCTTGGGGTGACCATAACACCGAGCACATCACCGGAGGCACACATCAACCAAATAACCGCTGCAGCATACGGGCGCCTGGCAAACCTGAGAATAACGATCCGATACCTTAATAAGGAATCGTTCAAGACACTGTACACTGTGTATGTTAGGCCCATACTGGAGTATGCAGCACCAGTCTGGAACCCACACCTGGTCAAGCACGTCAAGAAGTTAGAGAAAGTACAAAGGTTTGCAACAAGGCTAGTCCCAGAGCTCAAGGGAATGTCGTACGAGGAAAGGTTAAGGGAAATCGGACTGACGACACTGGAGGACAGAAGGGTCAGGGGAGACATGATAACGACATACAAGATACTGCGGGGAATAGACAAGGTGGACAGAGATAGGATGCTCCAGAGAGGGGACACAGGGACAAGGGGTCACAACTGGAAGCTGAAGACTCAGACGAGTCACAGGGACGTTAGGAAGTATTTCTTCAGTCATAGAGTTGTCAGCAAGTGGAATAGCCTAGCAAGTGAAGTAGTGGAGGCAGGAACCATACATAGTTTTAAGAAGAGGTATGACAAAGCTCAGGAAGCAGAGAGAGAGAGGATCCAGTAGCGATCAGTGAAGAGGCGGGGCCAGGAGCTGATTCTCGACCCCTGCAACCACAATTAGGTGAGTACACACACACACAAGCACACACGCACACAGGCAGTGTTACTACCGGTAGTTATTAGCAGTAAGAATACTTAGGAAGCTAGGAAGTCCTCTCTCAATGTGAACAAGGAAAATGATAATAACCAGCAACAATTAATATGTAAATCCAGAAAGGGCAATAAGTGGAGAGAGTAGCATAATTGGGAAAGATAAATAAGACTAAATTTGTGCCTACACGACGGATCTTTCAACCACACCACATACCCCCCCCTAACCCTCCCTCCCTCACACACAAGCACACACACACAAGGGTAGACACTCACACACACACACACACACACACACACACACACACACACACACACACACATACACACACACACACACACACACACACACACACATACACACACACATACACACACACATACACACACACACACATACATAAACACATACACACACACACACACATACATAAACACATACACACACACACACACACACACACACACACACACACACACACACACACACACACACACACACACACACACACACACACCACACACTCACCACACACACACCACACACACACACACACCACACACACACCACACACACACCACACACACACACACCACACACACACACACCACACACACACACCCCACACATACACACCCCATGCACACACACACCACACACACACCACACACACACACCACACACACACACACCACACACACACCACACACACACACCACACACACACACCACACACACACCACACACACACACACACACACACACACACACACACACACACACACACACACACACATACACATACACACACACACACACCTATGACATGGTGACAGCAGTAAGACAAGAGAGAGAGGGGTGGGTGGATTGCATTTTCTTGGACTGCAAGAAGGCGTTTGACACAGTTCCACACAAGAGATTGGTGCAAAAACTGGAGGACCAAGCAGGGATAACAGGGAAGGCACTACAATGGATCAGGGAATACTTGTCAGGAAGACAGCAGCGAGTCATGGTACGTGGCGAGGTGTCAGAGTGGGCACCTGTGACCAGCGGGGTCCCGCAGGGGTCAGTCCTAGGACCAGTGCTGTTTCTGGTATTTGTGAACGACATGACGGAAGGAATAGACTCTGAGGTGTCCCTGTTTGCAGATGACGTGAAGTTGATGAGAAGAATACACTCGATCGAAGACCAGGCAGAACTACAAAGGGATCTGGACAGGCTGCAGACCTGGTCCAGCAATTGGCTCCTGGAGTTCAATCCCACCAAGTGCAAAGTCATGAAGATTGGGGAAGGGCAAAGAAGGCCGCAGACGGAGTACAGTCTAGGGGGTCAGAGACTACAAACCTCACTCAAGGAAAAAGATCTTGGGGTGAGTATAACACCAGGCACATCTGAAGCGCACATCAACCAAATAACTGCTGCAGCATATGGGCGCCTAGCAAACCTCAGAACAGCATTCCGACATCTTAATAAGGAATCGTTCAGGACCCTGTACACCGTATACGTTAGGCCCATATTGGAGTATGCGGCACCAGTTTGGAACCCACACCTAGCCAAGCACGTAAAGAAACTAGAGAAAGTGCAAAGGTTTGCAACAAGACTAGTCCCAGAGCTAAGAGGTATGTCCTACGAGGAGAGGTTAAGGGAAATCAACCTGACGACACTGGAGGACAGGAGAGATAGGGGGGACATGATAACGACATACAAAATACTGAGAGGAATTGACAAGGTGGACAAAGACAGGATGTTCCAGAGATTGGACACAGTAACAAGGGGACACAGTTGGAAGCTGAAGACACAGATGAATCACAGGGATGTTAGGAAGTATTTCTTCAGCCACAGAGTAGTCAGTAAGTGGAATAGTTTGGGAAGCGATGTAGTGGAGGCAGGATCCATACATAGCTTTAAGCAGAGGTATGATAAAGCTCACGGCTCAGGGAGAGTGACCTAGTAGCGATCAGTGAAGAGGCGGGGCCAGGAGCTCGGACTCGACCCCCGCAACCTCAACTAGGTGAGTACAACTAGGTGAGTACACCCACACACACCCTCCACCACTTGACACAAACACTTGACACAAACACGTACCCCCCCTCCCCTAACCACCGCTCCGCCTTCCCTAACCACCTCACCTTAGCCACCCATCCCTCCCCCAAACCACCTAACCCCTCCCCAAACCGTCTAACCCCCCCCAACTACCTCCCTCCCTCCAATAACCATCCTCCCCCTCCCCCATAACCATCCATGTCCTCTCTCCCTCAAACCATCTAACCCCCTCCCCCAACTATCTCTACCCCTCCAATAACCATCCTCCCCCTCCCCCACAACCATCCATCCCCTCTCCTCCTAACCATCTATTCCCCTCCCCCTAACCACCCGTCCTCCCTTCTGTGGAGCAACGGGGGAACCTAGAACCAGGATGAGGACAAGGGGCTCCAAGGACGAATCTGGGAGGGAGGAATGGGACGTAGAGCTCAAAAAAGGGAGGAAGCCTGGGGAAGGAGACTAGATGAGCTGGAAAGGAAGATGGAAGAGAGGTTAGCAGCAGAATGCAGAAGGTGGAAGCAACAGGCCACAGCAGCAGAAATCAAGATAAAGAGATTAGAAGAGGAGCTGAGACATCTGAAACAGCACAGAGACAAAGATATTACAGAAGAAGTATCGGCAATGGCTACATCAAACACAGACAACAGGTCTGAAGGGAGCATGGAAACTAAACTGTATGCAGAGGTCCTGTCAAACCCACATGGGGCCAAAACAAAGACAGGGAGCACACTAGGACAGAACGAGAGGTTGGAAGACATTAAAGGAACTAGGACATGTGCAAGGACCTTACCAGATACCTGTGGGGGCCAGCAACAGGTGAGCAGGAAGGACAAACCAAGAAGCATAGGGGCCATAACTAGGGAAGGGACTGAAGGAAGGAACACTCCACGGGAAGGAACTAAAACACATCAGAGGATGCAATGGGAGTCACAGTGGGAGGTGGAAAGGGAGAGATCCGTGTTTGTCTATGGGCTAGACGAAGCTAAAGGGGAAACTTATGATGAAAGAAAGCAGGAGGAGAAAAAAGCGATTGAAGATATCATGAAGGTGATAGGCAAGGGGGACATGACCCAGGTGGCAAATTTTCAGAGAATCGGGTGCTTCACAAAGAAAAGGAATCGGCCTCTCAAAGTAATTTTCAAGGCAGAATCAACCCGAACCATGATCCTGCAGGAGAAAGCACGGCTGAGAGGCAAGCAGGAGTTCCGGAGTGTGTACCTCGATCGAGACAGAACACAGGACGAAAGGAAGACAATGAAAGAGAGTTCAAAAACGAAAGGAGAAATGGGAGGAAATGAAAAAGGAGAGCAGAATAACCCAGGATCAAATGGAAGGACAAGCGCACCCCCCAGAAACACCTGCAGAAGGACTCCAGCCACGACACCCCCAAGGCAACTGAACAATCCAAACCAACCATCACACACCGATCCCTCTGTTTCCACCCCCCGCACCACAGTTACAGTATTAGAACAGAAGTTGAAGGTTTGGTACACAAATGCAGATGGATTAACGAATAAACATGAGGAATGGCAAGAAAGAATCAATGAGAAGTCCCCAGACATCATAGCAGTTACAGAAACAAAACTCACGGAGACAATAACAGAATACCAGATCATGAGGAAAGATAGAAGGGGCAGGGGGGAGGTGGGGTTGCTCTACTCGTAAAAAACAGATGGAAATTCGAGAAAATGGAAGGCATAGATGAGACGGGAGAAAGAGACTACATAGCAGGTACACTTCAGTCTGGGGAACACAAAGTGGTCATTGCAGTGATGTATAATCCACCACAGAACTGCAGGAGGCCAAGAGAGGAATATGAAGAGAGCAGCAGAGCAATGGTGGACACACTTGCTGAGGTGGCAAGAAGAGCTCACTCCAGCAGAGCAAAGTTGCTGGTTATGGGGGATTTCAACCACAGGGAGATTGACTGGGAAAACCTGGAGCCACATGGGGGTCCCGAAACATGGAGAGCCAGGATGTTGGACGTGGTGCTGGAAAACCTCATGCACCAACATGTTAAGGACACTACCAGAGTAAGAGGGGAGGATGAACCAGCAAGATTGGACCTTGTGTTCACCCTGGGCAGCTCAGACATTGAGGACATCAAGAATGAGAGTCCCCTAGAAGCTAGCGACCACGTGGTTCTGTGCTTTGAATACATAGTAGAGCTGCAAGTGGAGAGAATAACAGGAGTTGAATGGGAAAAGCCTGACTACAAAAGAGGACACTACATAGGGTTGAAGAACTTCCTGCGGGAGGTCAAGTGGGACAGAGAACTGGCACGAAAGCCAGTAAATGAAATGATGGAATATGTAACAACAAAATGCAAGCAGGCAGTGGAAAGGTTTATTCCCAAGGGCAACAGTAACAACGGGAACACCGGAACGAGCCCCTGGTTTACCCGACGGTGTAAGGAGGCAAAAACAAAGTGAAATAGAGAATGGAAAAAGTACAGAAGGCAGAGAACACACGAAAATAGGGAGATCAGTCGCAGAGCCAGGAATGAGTACGCACAGGTAAGGAGGGAGGCCCAGCGACAGTATGAAAGTGACATAGCATCGAGAATCAAGACTGACCCGAAACTGTTGTATAGCCACATCAGGAGGAAGACAACAGTCAAAGACCAGGTGATCAGATTAAGGACAGAAGGTGGAGAACTCACAAGAAATGATCAGGAGGTATGTGAGGAGCTGAACAGGAGATTTAAGGAAGTTTTTACAGTAGAGACAGGAAGGGCTGTGGGAAGACAGTGTGATGTAGTCCAGCACAGAACAGCACAGAAGGGAACATCAAGAGGGAATATACCAACAAGTGGTGGATGACATACGAACAACTGAGGAGGAGGTGAAGAAGCTCTTAAGTGACCTTGACACCTCAAAGGCGATGGGACCGGACAACATCTCCCCGTGGGTCCTTAGAGAAGGAGCAGAGATGCTGTGCGTGCCTCTAACCACAATCTTCAACACATCCCTTGAAACTGGGCAACTACCTGAGAAATGGAAGACAGCTAATGTAGTCCCCATATTTAAGAAAGGAAACAGAAACGAGGCACTAAACTACAGACCTGTCTCTCTGACATGTATTGTGTGCAAAGTCATGGAGAAGATTATCAGGAGGAGAGTGGTCGAATACCTGGAAAGGAACAGGATTATAAATGAAAACCAGCATGGGTTCATGGAAGGCAAATCTTGTATCACAAACCTCCTGGAGTTTTATGACAAGGTAACAGAAGTAAGACACGAGAGAGAGGGGTGGGTAGATTGCGTTTTCCTAGACTGCAGGAAGGCCTTTGACACAGTTCCCCACAAGAGATTAGTGCAGAAGCTGGAGGATCAGGCGCATGTAAAAGGGAGGGCACTGCAATGGATAAGGGAATACCTGACAGGGAGGCAGCAACGAGTCATGGTACGTGAAGAGGTATCACAGTGGGCGCCTGTTACGAGCGGGGTCCCACAGGGGTCAGTTCTAGGACCAGTGCTATTTTTGATATATGTGAACGACATGATGGAAGGAATAGACTCTGAAGTGTCCCTGTTCGCAGATGACGTGAAGTTGATGAGAAGAATTAAATCGGACGAGGATGAGGCAGGACTGCAAAGAGACCTGGAGAGGCTGGACATGTGGTCCAGTAACTGGCTTCTCGAATTCAATCCTGCCAAATGCAAAGTCATGAAGATCGGGGAGGGGCAAAGAAGACCGCAGACAGAGTATAGGCTAGGAGGACAAAGACTACAGACCTCACTCAGGGAGAAAGACCTTGGGGTGACCATAACACCGAGCACATCACCGGAGGCACACATCAACCAAATAACCGCTGCAGCATACGGGCGCCTGGCAAACCTGAGAATAGCGTTCCGATACCTTAATAAGGAATCGTTCAAGACTCTGTGCACTGTGTATGTTAGGCCCACACTGGAGTATGCAGCACCAGTCTGGAACCCACACCTGGTCAAGCACGTCAGGAAGTTAGAGAAAGTACAAAGGTTTGCAACAAGGCTAGTCCCAGAGCTCAAGGGAATGTCGTACGAGGAAAGGTTAAGGGAAATCGGACTGACGACACTGGAGGACAGAAGGGTCAGGGGAGACATGATAACGACATACAAGATACTGCGGGGAATAGACAGGGTGGACAGAGATAGGATGTTCCAGAGAGGGGACACGGGGACAAGGGGTCACAACTGGAAGCTGAAGACTCAGACGAGTCACAGGGACGTTAGGAAGTATTTCTTCAGTCATAGAGTTGTCAGCAAGTGGAACAGCCTAGAAAGTGAAGTAGTGGAGGCAGGAACCATACATAGTTTTAAGAAGAGGTATGACAAAGCTCAGGAAGCAGAGAGAGGACCCAGTAGCGATCAGTGAAGAGGCGGGGCCAGGAGCTGAGTCTCGACCCCTGCAACCACAATTAGGTGAGTACCCACACACACACACACACACACACACATATACACACACACACACACAGACACACACACACACACACACACACACACACACACACACACACACACACACACACACACACACACACACACACACACACACACACGTACACACGTACACACACAAGTACACACGCACACATACACACAGTTCGTTCTGCTGGTCTGACAATTTGTCCTAACGATCCGAAATTGTTATTGACGGGCAATTGTTATTATTTTCTCTCAGAGTTGGCGTTACGTTGATGCTGTTCCACCTACAAACTTTCTATCACATTAAGATGACGGTGATTAACTTTAAACTGACGCTACACCGCGTTACAAATGACGTATCACGCTAAACTGAGGCAGTATCACTCTAAATTAGCCACGTTAAGTTGGCCCTGTCTCACGCCAAGCTAACTCTGTGCTGCCTGCCGTAGCATCTATCCCAAAAGTGTCAACACGCTGCTCTCCCGTTACCCACGCAGGCAACGCAGGCAACGGAGCGTTCACTCCCAGTGCCAATCTCAAAACGGATTTCAAAGCAATTTTCATGCGTGGGGGGGAAAATATACAGTTAAATTCGCCTCACATACGGTTTTGCCTACGTTAAGCCATGGAAGATTTTTTTTTTCCCAACCGATCAAATTTTGTTGTTTATCTTACAAAGCAGCGGTGACCAGACTTTAGCGAGACGGGATCTCCTTTAACAAAGTACCCCCTATGTCAGATATATATATACATATATATATATATATATATATATATATATATATATATATATATATATATATATATATATATATATATATATATATATATATATATATATATATATATATATATATATATATATATATATACATATATATATATGTATATATATATATATATATATATATATATATATATATATATATATATACATATATATATATATATATATATATATATATATATATATATTATTATCTCACTGGCCGATTCCCACCAAGGCAGGGTGGCCCGAAAAAGAAAAACTTTCACCATCATTCACTCCATCACTGTCTTGCCAGAAGGGTGCTTTACACTACAGTTTTTAAACTGCAACATTAACACCCCTCCTTCAGAGTGCAGGCACTGTACTTCCCATCTCCAGGACTCAAGTCCGGCCTGCCGGTTTCCCTGAACCCCTTCATAAATGTTACCTTGCTCACACTCCAACAGCACGTCAAGTATTAAAAACCATTTGTCTCCATTCATTCCTATCAAACACGCTCACGCATGCCTGCTGGAAGTCCAAGCCCCTCGCACACAAAACCTCCTTTACCCCCTCTCTCCATCCTTTCCTACGCCGACCCCTACCCCGCCTTCCTTCCACTACAGACTGATACACTCTTGAAGTCATTCTGTTTCGCTCCATTCTCTCTACATGTCCGAACCACGTCAACAACCCTTCCTCAGCCCTCTGGACAACAGTTTTGGTAATCCTGCACCTCCGCCTAACTTCCAAACTACGAATTCTCTGCATTATATTCACACCACACATTGCCCTCAGACATGACATCTCCACTGCCTCCAGCCTTCTCCTCGCTGCAACATTCATCACCCATGCTTCACAGCCATATAAGAACGTTGGTAAAACTGTACTCTCATACATTCCCCTCTTTGCCTCCAAGGACAAAGTTCTTTGTCTCCACAGACTCCTAAGTGCACCACTCGCCCTTTTCCATTCATCAATTCTATGATTCACCTCATCTTTCATAGACCCATCCGCTGACACGTCCACTCCCAAATATCTGAATACATTCACCTCCTCCATACTCTCTCCCTCCAATCTGATATCCAATCTTTCATCACCTAATCTTTTTGTTATCCTCATAACCTTACTCTTTCCTGTATTCACCTTTAATTTTCTTCTTTTGCACACCCTACCAAATTCATCCACCAATCTCTGCAACTTCTCTTCAGGATCTTCCAAGAGCACAGTGTCATCAGCAAAGAGAAGCTGTGACAACTCCCACTTTGTGTGTGATTCTTTATCTTTTAACTCCACGCCTCTTGCCAAGACCCTCGCATTTACTTCTCTTACAACCCCATCTATAAATATATTAAACAACCACGGTGACATCACACATCCTTGTCTAAGGCCTACTTTTACTGGGAAAAAAATTTCCTCTTTCCTACATAATCTAACTTGAGCCTCACTATCCTCGTAAAAACTCTTCACTGCTTTCAGTAACCTACCTCCTACACCATCCACTTGCAACATCTGCCACATATATCTATATATATATATATATATATATATATATATATATATATATATATATATATATATATATATATATATATATATATATATATATATATATATGTTTATATATATATATAGATATATATATATATATATATATATATATATATATATATATATATATATATATATATATATATATATATATGGGCCATCCTGGGATCTATTAGAGATAGTCTGCGATGTACTGGTAGGTCGCGATAGACGTTCTGGCTGCTTATTCTAGAGTCATATAGAGGACAAAATTTAGTTGCTCCTTGGAAAATGTTGCTTTCTTTTAATTTTTGGGGGGAGGGAAGGGAGGGAGTGTTGCTCTTTACTGA
Organism: Cherax quadricarinatus; assembly: GCF_038502225.1. Lineage (NCBI taxonomy): Eukaryota > Metazoa > Arthropoda > Malacostraca > Decapoda > Parastacidae > Cherax > Cherax quadricarinatus. The sequence continues at coordinate 23,543,911 of NC_091305.1, read as the reverse complement.
AGGTAAGTAAACCTTTGACTCTCAGGACTGTTTATATAAGCTAGGTCCAGCATTTGTATTTTTTTCATCCTTTCTCTCTGTCTGTCTCTGTCTGTCTGTCTATCTGTCTGTCTGTCTGTCTCTCTCTCTCTCTCTCTCTCTCTCTCTCTCTCTCTCTCTCTCTCTCTCTCTCTCTCTCTCTCTCTCTCTCTCTCTCTCTCTCTCTCTCTCTCTCTCACTCTCTCTCTCTCTCTCTCTCTCTCTCTCTCTCTCTCGCTCTCTCATATTCTTCTTTCCATTCTTTCTCTCGTTGATCCTATTTCACTCTACCTCCCTTATTCTCCATTACCCTTCATTATTCAGTACCTTCCTGTCTCCTTCCTTTTCTCCCTCCCTCTCTCCCTTCTTCCCTTCCTCCTTCCCTCCCTCCCTTCTTCCCTCCATCCCTCCTTCCCTCCCTCCCTCCTTCCCTCCCTCCTACCCTCCCTCCCTCCGTCCCTCTCCTCCAACCAATCAATCCATCCTTCACAATTCCCTGCAAATTAAATCCTCCTGTTCATTCGAATTTGATTACAAGCTTTGAAATATCCGTCTCTCTCCCCCTCTACACTTTCTTGTCTCCGTTTCAATTCACCCTTTCCCCTCCTTTTATCATCCCTCGCCTCTCCCCCTCCTTCATCACTTCTCTCCCCTCAATCATCCCCCTCTTCTCTCCTCTTGCTACCACACGATACTCCCTACACCCCACTCCCGCTTCAAACCCCACTCCCCGTGTCCCCTTCTCCGTATTCACCCCTTTCTAGTCCCCTCTCCTCCTTTTCTCTCACCCCACGCTTCCCAGACCCCTCTTACTTCCAATAGCCCCTTCATTCCCTGCCACAGTCCCGTCTTCCCTCTCGCAAATTCTTTTCTTTCCTTCCCAATCCGTTCTTTCCTCTCTCCAGTTTCTTCTTTCCCTCCTCTAGATCCCTCTTCCATACTGTTCTTCTCTCCTCTAGCCCCCTCTTTCTATTCTTAGTTCCTTTTCTCCTCTGTCTCTTCTTGGCTCCTTCAGTAACTACTCTCTTCCCAGCCTCATCTTTATTCCTCCCAGTCTAATCTTCCTCCCACCCTGTCTCATCTTCCTTCCTCCCAGTCTCTTCTTCCTTTCCTCAGTCCCAGTCATATCAACAAGACGCAAATTAGCTTAGTGATATGAGTTACGCAATAATTGAAGACATGCCAGGCTTCAGTGTACCCATGATGCCTGGCTGTAGTGTACCCATGATGGCTGGGTGTAGTGTACCCATGATGGCTGGGTGTAGTGTACCCATGATGCCTGGGTGAAGTGTACCCATGATGCCTGGGTGAAGTGTACCCATGATGCCTGGGTGTAGTGTAGCCATGATGCCTGGCTGTAGTGTACCCATGATGGCTGGGTGTAGTGTACCCATGATGCCTGAGTGTAGTGTACCCATGATGCCTGGGTGAAGTGTACCCATGATGCCTGGGTGTAGTGTACCAATGATGGCTGGGTGTAGTGTACCCATGATGCCTGAGTGTAGTGTACCCATGATGCCTGGGTGAATTGTACCCATGATGCCTGGGTGTAGTGTAGCCATGATGCCTGGCTGTAGTGTACCCATGATGCCTGGCTGTAGTGTACCCATGATGGCTGGGTGTAGTGTACCCATGATGGCTGGGTGTAGTGTACCCATGATGGCTGGGTGTAGTGTACCCATGATGCCTGAGTGTAGTGTACCCATGATGCCTGGGTGTAGTGTACCCATGATGCCTGGTTGTAGTGTAGTCATGATGCCTGGCTGTAGTGTACCCATGATGCCTGGCTGTAGTTTACCCATGATACCTGGCTGTAGTGTGCCTGTGATGCCTGGCTGTAGTGTTCCCATGATGCCTGGCTGTAGTGTACCCATGATGCCTGGCTGTAGTGTACCCATGATGCCTGGCTGTAGTGTAGCCATGATGCCTGGCTGTAGTGTACCCATGATGCCTGGCTGTAGTGTACCCATGATGCCTGGCTGTAGTGTACCCATGATGCCTGGCTGTAGTGTAGCCATAATGCCTGGCTGTAGTGTACCCATGATGCCTGAGTGTAGTGTACCCATGATGCCTGGCTGTAGTGTACCCATGATGCCTGGCTGTAGTGTACCCATGATGCCTGGCTGTAGTGTACCCATGATGCCTGGCTGTAGTGTACCCATGATGCCTGGCTGTAGTGTACCCATGATGCCTGGCTGTAGTGTACCCATGATGCCTGGCTGTAGTTTACCCATGATACCTGGCTGTAGTGTACCCATGATGCCTGGCTGTAGTGTACCCATGATGCCTGGCTGTAGTACCCATGATGCCTGGCTGTAGTGTACCCATGATGCCTGGCTGTAGTGTACCCATGATGCCTGGCTGTAGTGTACCCATGATGCCTGGCTGTAGTGTACCCATGATGCCTGGCTGTAGTGTACCCATGATGCCTGGCTGCAGTGTGCCCATGATGCCTGGCTGCAGTGTGCCCATGATGCCTGGCTGCAGTGTGCCCATGATGCTATTTTGTAGCGTACTCATGATACCTCAGAGGAGAGAGAAGCGGAACTGGAAAGGTGAGAGGAAGGGAAAAAGATAAGAGGAGAGAAGGATTCGGGATATGGGAAAGGGAAGCAGTATTAGACGACAGAAAGGGATTCAGAAGGGGTATAGTATGTAAGGAGCGAGAGAGAGAGAGAGAGAGAGAGAGAGAGAGAGAGAGAGAGAGAGAGAGAGAGAGAGAGAGAGAGAGAGAGAGAGATGCACAGAAGGAGTGGAAGAGGAAAAGAAAGTTCAAAGATGATTAGAGAAACGAAATAATGATATAGAAGAAAACGGGAGTAGAAAGAAAAGGAGGGAATGGTTGGTTGCATGACTCTCTTCCCTTTTCACTTCTCTGCAGCCACTCCACTTACCCCTTTATCTTCCTCTCTCCCTGTGTTAGAAAGCTCCAGCACCTGTGTTAGAAAGCTCCATCACCTGTGTTTGAAAGCTACATCACCTGTGTTAGAAAGCTCCAGCACCTGTGTTAGAAAGCTCCATCACATGTGTTTGAAAGCTACATCACCTGTGTTAGAAAGCTCCAGCATCTGTGGAAGAAAGCTCCAGCACCTGTGTTAGAAAGCTCCATCGCCTATGGTAGAAAGTTCCAGCACCTGTGTTACAAAGCTCCATCACCTGTTTTAGAAAGTTCCAGCACCTGTGTTACAAAGCTCCATCACCTGTGTTAGAAAGCTCTATCACCTGTGTTAGAAAGCTCCAGCACCTGTGGTAGAAAGCTCTAGCACCTGTATTAGAGAACTCCAGCACCTGTGTTACAAAGATCCAGCACCTGTGTCAGAAAGCTCCAGCACCTGTGTTACAAAGCTCCAGCACCTGTGTTACAAAGCTCTAGCACCTGTGTTACAAAGATCCAGCACCTGTGTTACAAACCTCCAGCACCTGTGTTACAAAGCTCCAGCACCTGTGTTACAAAGCTCAAGCACCTGTGTCAGAAAGCTCCAGCACCTGTGTTACAAAGATCCAGCACCTGTGTTACAAAGCTCTAGCATCTGTGTTACAAAGCTTCAGCACCTGTGTTACAAAGCTCCAACACCTGTGTTACAAAGCTCCAGCACCTGTGTTACAAAGCTCTAGCACCTGTGTTACAAACCTCCAGCACCTGTTACAAAGCTCCAGCACCTGTGTTACAAAGCTCAAGCACCTGTGTCAGAAAGCTCCAGCACCTGTGTTACAAAGATCCAGCACCTGTGTTACAAAGCTCAAGCACCTGTGTCAGAAAGCTCCAGCACCTGTGTTACAAAGATCCAGCACCTGTGTTACAAAGCTCTAGCATCTGTGTTACAAAGCTTCAGCACCTGTGTTACAAAGCTCCAACACCTGTGTTACAAAGCTCCAACACCTGTGTTACAAAGCTCCAGCACCTTTGTTACAAAGCTCCATCACTTGTGTTACAAAGCTCCAGCACCTGTGTCAGAAAGTTCCAGCACCTGTGTTACAAAGCTCCAACACCTGTATTACAAAGCTCCAACACCTGTGTTACAAAGCTCCAGCACCTGTGTTACAAAGCTCCAGCACCTCTGTCAGAAAGCTCCAGCACCTGTGTTACAAAGCTCCAGCACCTGTGTTACAAAGCTCTAGCACCTGTGTTACAAACCTCCAGCACCTGTTACAAAGCTCCAGCACCTGTGTTACAAAGCTCCAGCACCTGTGTTACAAAGCTCAAGCACCTGTGTCAGAAAGCTCCAGCACCTGTGTTACAAAGATCCAGCACCTGTGTTACAAAGCTCTAGCATCTGTGTTACAAAGCTTCAGCACCTGTGTTACAAAGCTCCAACACCTGTGTTACAAAGCTCCAACACCTGTGTTACAAAGCTCCAGCACCTTTGTTACAAAGCTCCAGCACTTGTGTTACAAAGCTCCAGCACCTGTGTCAGAAAGTTCCAGCACCTGTGTTACAAAGCTCCAACACCTGTATTACAAAGCTCCAACACCTGTGTTACAAAGCTCCAGCACCTGTGTTACAAAACTCCAGCACCTGTGTCAGAAAGCTC
>NC_091305.1:23476861-23534361 GCF_038502225.1 Cherax quadricarinatus | reverse complement strand
ACTACTATAACCTTGGTAACTGTTACAGATAAATTGGTTTAGAAAGACACGTGAGCAAACATTAGGACATGTTTATTAGAAAACGTTTCTGTTCTGGGACCTTGACCTATATAACAGCACGACTACAGCTGCGGGTCGTCATATGACTGGGATCCGCGTTGGGAAACACTTGTCCTGTTTCCTGACAAACCTTACCTAACCTAACCCTATCATCATATGACTAAGATCCACGTTAGGAAACATTTGTCCTGTTTCCTGACAAACCTTATCTAACCTAACTAACCCTGTCATCATATGACTAAGACCCGCGTCAGGAAACACTTGTTCTGTTTCCTGACAAACCTTATCTAACCTAACTAACCCTGTCATCATATGACTAAGACCCGCGTCTGGAAACACTTGTTCTGTTTCCTGACAAATCTTATTTAACCTAACCCAACCTGCCACATGGCTATCCTTCGCTTTACAATCACAAAATCTTTGCTCATGTGTTTGATTTCCCCGCCCACGGAAGAACTATACGATGGCACGGTCTGACTATCCTTGCCTGCTGGGTCGGCAGTGCTCGGAGTTCCTGGGAGGGACTAGTAAGCAAGAGGTTTTCCGTAAGTCAATTACCGGGTTGGGATTCAGTTAGCAGATCCCAAGGCCGATTACACCCGCCCCCTGTCTTGATGGGTAAGCTCTGTGTGTGTGTGTGTGTGTGTGTGTGTGTGTGTGTGTGTGTGTGTGTGTGTGTGTGTGTGTGTGTGTGTGTGTGTGTGTGTGTGTGTGTGTGTGTGTGTGTGTGTGTGTGTGTTTTTGTGTGTGTGTGTGTGTGTGTGTGTGTGTGTGTGTGTGTGTGTGTGTGTGTGTGTGTTCGTGTGTGTGTGTGTATGTGTGTGTGTGTGTGTGTATGTGTGTGTGTGTGTGTGTGTGTGTGTGTGTGTGTATGAGTGTACCATAAAAGGAACGTCTGTGCTGAGCCACATCAGGAACGTTTGTGGCTCCTTTCAACGTCACAACAACGCTGATGTACCCCTCAGTCAGTAGAGGGAGTCCTGAGATGGCAGTGTGTATCTTGAAATTGTAGTGAGAGTCGTGAGACAGTAAAGAGAATCCTGAAGCGTTAGAGCTAGTTCCGAGAATGTACGGGGGAAGTCCTGTGAAGATAACGCAAGTCCTGAGACGGTAGAGATAATCTTGAGACGGTAGAAGGAATCGAGGCAGTAGAGGCGAAGTTATACCACCAAACAGAAACTCATTCTGCACACAGCGGCACACTTTATCGTGGTTACCCTAATATATTACACCATCCGTCTTGCATTATAACCTCCGTATTCCATCGCTTAAATAAACATTTGTTCTTTGCTCGCTCTGCGCTCTCACAATGCCACGCCAAGACAGGTCTAACATACAGACTGATTTATGTATTGGTCCATTAATGGCCTTATTCCAGCACACTGGAAGTGTACAAATATATATATATATATATATATATATATATATATATATATATATATATATATATATATATATATATATATATATATATATATATATATATATATATATATATATGTATATATACGTATACGTTTGTGAGAAACCATTGTCACATTGGCTAGTTTTTTTGGGTTTTAGTAAACGTAAGTTACTCTCAGGCTATCAGGACACGTATGAAGGCACCCGGTGTGATATCACCAAACGAATTACCAAGGGCTAAAATTTCGCCTGCTGCCTATTGTTGGGAGTTTTGTGGCTCCGTCATACATCACTTGGCTTAATATTACCCAGATGGAAATTGCGTTTCCTTGTTCTGGCCAGGTAAAAGAGCGACGCATTCAGGTTTAATCACCGCAGTTTGACAGTTTCTTCACTCGTGCTCTGCGATAATATGTACCTTTATTATGAGCTCCACGACGTTCGTGAAGCCGGCTCTGTGCCTTTGCAAAGTTCTTTTTCTCAGAAATATAGATGAAGCGACTGCCGTTCTTGGCAACGCTTATCTTGTGCAGTGTTGTGGTCGTCACCTGGTCCCGCGTTCTCCCTTTTTTTTAACAGATGAATTTTCAGCTGTTAACCTACCTCAGCTTCTTTCGTTTGTGTCTCTTTGTCCATCGTTTCAAAGCCTAGCCCTATCTACAGTACAGAATACTATCACCTGAGTCCACAACAGTGGACTAACACTCAGGTACCTATTTTCTGCTAAGTGCAGGGGGGCAGCAGGTGTAAGGAGACTTGCCAACTATAATAAAATATAGAATCACTTATAAACGACATTAACTTGTGAAAAAAAAAGAAAAATATCTGAGAGTAAGCATTACACCCAACATATCACATGAAGTTCATTGCAGTGGCTAAGAATGTATAAATCGTGAAAAGTAAAGCACCAAACTTGGATATAGTTTATAATGTACTATTACAAGACATGATTGAGTGCCAAGAAAAATGTGACCCTCAAAGTCACTCAAGGTAAAGGTGTGCCAGACCGATGCTCGCATTTCATGAGAAGATATGATCGCGCCCATGAGGCCAGAAATCATAACAACCGGTCGAAACACACACACACATACACACACACACACACACACACACACACATACACACACACACACACACACACACACACACACACACACACACACACACACACACACACACACACACACACACACACACACACGGGGCCAGGAGCTGAGCCTCGACCTCTGCAACCACAATTAGGTAGGTACACACACACACATACATATTCACTCCTCGAGAGGACTCTATGAAATCCAGCTCCCCTTAATTTGTAGTGTCGTAACCCCCTTCCCCCCTTCTCCCCCTCCGTCTCCCCTCTTCCCTTCGCCCATCCTCCCCACCAGAACAATTCATCACGGCTAATGCGAAAAAAACAGCACAAGTGTTCCGTCCTCGTGAACAGGATTTGCAAGAACAGTAATGAAATCCGGTATCATGCGGCAAGCGCGGCGACTAGTTCCGACTTAATGATTTATTTATTTCCCCTCTTGTACTCTGCTGGTTTAATCGTGAGAATAACGGTGATAAAGGGATGTGTGTGTGAATTTAGTGGGAGTAATGTGCGTAAATGAGAGGGAGAGATGTGTATAAATGAGAGAGAAAGATATGTGTGTAAATAAGAGGGAGATGTGTGTCACTGAGAGGGAGAGTACATGGAAAAGACACATAGCAGAAAACCTTTCAGGTCTTGACTGAGGCTATCTGTTAAGAGGGAATTATCCACTTCTAACTAGACTGAGGACTATCATGCATTAGTTAGTTGTTTAAGGCAATAATAGTAAAGCAGAAGGCTCTCTCCCCACCCTCCACTTCCCTCCTGCCACAGCCGCCATGAAATAAAAGAAATATACCATACCACATTAAAAAAATGGCAAGAATATACAGTAGCGATGGAAATAAATGGATAACCCAGCCTACGGGAAGAGTACTTTGAGAACTGATTCTTCCCTAACTACGGGTGTTAGTTTACTGATACTCACAGAGCTGTGGTTCTAGTTCTACTTCTGGATACTGTGGTGGAGGTGGACGCACCATTACTATGGTATATATATAGAGAGAGGGAGTACGCAGACATACATAGAGATAGACATGGCGTACCGTTGAGTTGGCAGTAATGAGCAGGTCTGCTCCTCTCAGTGCACACCTTCAGTGCAATATTTCATTACAACCTTAATTTAGCGGCACAGCGGCGGCCCCCACGCGAGCTGCTCATCCATTAATTAACCTCTAGGGCTCACAGTGCTCGCCAGATTTATTTATGCCACTCTCAGGGGGTTGATAACGCTGCTTGTGGTGAACCTTCTTCCGCCACCAACCGAAACTGGAAACCTCACTTGACTGGCTAAAATATGGACTATCTGCCATGAAAAGTCGAGTAACTTATTGTTTCGTTCCTGTTATGAACGTCATTACTCTATGCACGCACCTCGGATCACGGTACAACACCTAGTTCTGCTGGGTGAATGACCTTTGTAGGATTGGACGGTCCAGTGGGTTAGAGCGTTGTGAATTTTCGCTCACCATGAGGGGTGCTAAAACATCACGGGTTCGAGCACCCAGCTAGTCGCAATCATAAGCAGAAGTAGCACCACTACGAAAAGCAGCATTAACATCAGTATTAGCAGCAACAGCGGCAGCAGCAGCAGCAGCAGCAGCAGCAGCAGCAGCAGCAGCAGCAGCAGCAGCAGCAGCAGCAGCAGCAGCAGCAGCAGCAGCAGCAGCAGCAGCAGCAGCAGCAGCAGCAGCAGCAACAGCAGCAGCAGCAGCAGCAGCAGCAGCAGCAGCAATACCAATAGCAGCAGCACCATGAGCAGCAACAGTAACAGCAGCAGTAGCAGCATTAACAGCAGCAGCAACAACAGCAGCAGTAGTAATAGTTGTAGTAGTAGTAGTAGTAAGAACAGCAAAAGCATCGATTTCACTTCTCACCATCATATCATCATTATTATCATCAATATCATAATCGTCACCATCGTAATCAATAACCATCACCACCACAATCACGCTAATCCATTTCCATCCATCACCGGCCTACTTTGCATCCTCATCTTCATCGCTCCGTCAGTCACTCCATCACCACCCTCCCATCAATACCTGCAATACATCGTCATTTGAATCAATATCCCTCAAACCCTCCGTTTCCCTCCGTATATTCCCTACCATATCGCATCAGACATCCCCTTTCCTCTACGTAATCCCTCCCATCAATTCCTCCCAACGCGGTCTGCCAGTCACCTTCTGTTTGGGAATATATTATCAACCCATAGCCTCCCCATCCACCCATCATCTCCCCCTTTCCATAGCATCATTTCTGGTATATTCATAATATAGCTCAAATATAGAATGTCAGAAAACTCTTGAAATGAAACGTCGAGATATGCAATAAAAGCAAATGAGCAGTGGGAGAGAGAGAAAGAGCGAGCGAGAGAGAGAGAGAGAGAGAGAGAGAGAGAGAGAGAGAGAGAGAGAGAGAGAGAGACAGAGAGAGAGAGAGAGAGAGAGAGAGAGAGAGAGAGAGGAAAGTATAGAGTAGCGGAGGCTAGCAGTACCTCCCTTACCTCGCCCCAACACCCACGTATTGTCCGTAATTGAATTACTGGTTCGTAGTCGCCAGCGTCCTTACAAGTTGCTGGAGGCTGCCTCGGGTGATTCACACTAAGTTTACTGCCAGACGTGACCCGGCTGATGGCTGAAAGGGGGGGTGATGGCATGGGGTAGGGGTGATGGCAGGGGAGGGGTAGTGGGTGATGGCTGAAAGGAAGAGTGATAGATGAGGTCGGAGGGGTGATACCTGAAGGTGTTAGGGGCGTTGGCTATGGTGAGCGGGGTGATGTCTGAGTGGGGGTGAGGGGACGCTGGTGACGGGAAGAGACGAGGAGAAGGGGGGATGAAAAGAGGAAGGGGAGAGGGTAAGCAGGGGAGAGTGAAGGATAGCTTGAAGTGTGAGGGGTAAAGGGTGGAATATGGGATGGAAATGGGAGAATGAGGAATAGGGGGAATAGAGTGAGGGAGGAGAGGAGATTGGGTTACAGAAAGGGAAGAATGAGGGATAGGGAAGTATGTAACAAGGAAGGGGAGGGTATTGGTGACAGGAAGGGTGAGGAAAGTGACTGGAAAGAGGGAAGGAGAGGAATTAGAGTTGAATAGCTTGACGAGCGAGCGAGCGAGCGAGCGAGAGAGAGCGAGAGAGAGAGAGAGAGAGAGAGAGAGAGAGAGAGAGAGAGAGAGAGAGAGAGAGAGAGAGAGAGAGAGAGAGAGAGAGAGAGCGAGAGAGCGAGAGAGAGAGAGAGAGAGAGAGAGAGAGAGAGAGAGAGAGAGAGAGAGAGAGAGGTGGAGGGAGGGAGAGAGGACGAGAGATGGGGAGGGGACAGCTTGATGGGTGAGAGAGAAGGGAGACTGGGGAGTAAATTGAAAGTGAAGATCGGCATTGTATCAGGCCCCTGCACTGTATCAGGCACCAACATTGTATCAGGCTCTAGGGGCGCACAACAACCCAGGGGTAAACAAGTGTGACACTAGGAGGTATCCTGAAGACTCAACGTCCGAATATTACCAACAGCAAACTAACACACTGATAGAGGCCATGGTGCTGGACTCCTTCAGTACTGAACGACACCTCAAAAGTACTTCTTCAAGCCTGATAGACTGATCACATCCTCTTTACCTCTTCACCGCTTCTGCTGTCTCCAGTTTCGGTCACCTCTGTATTTGGTGAAGAAATCTATTGTGTAGGCGGAGCGTTTCGGAGGTAGGATTCTGAAGTTCTGTACATGTGTCTAGTTCATAATGAAAGTAATAGCACACTGACTCAAACAGGCTGAATTTCAAATGAAGAGGATTCCTATTGGCTTCATTCCTGTTGACAGGATACCTACTGACAGCATGGCTACTTACAGGAATCGTGTTGACAGGAAACCTTTTCGACAGGATTCCTAATGACATAATTCCTAATGGGATTACTTAGGACGAGAGAGTTTCTGCTCGTAGGATTTCGGTATATTTGGTGGTAGCTTATATCGAGATGTAAGACACTATATGCTGCTTATGGCATTTACTGAGAAGTCGTTTCGTCCAGCAAGCATTGACAAGGTCTCTGGTGCAAGGATCGTCATCTAAATAAATTTTATGAACAGCACATTATGCCTTTTTTAAGAATTTCTGTAGAAAAGATCTTTAATGAGACGATTCCTGTGGACAGGAATAGTAGACGGAGATGGGGTTGCTATCACTGACCCACACGGGTTTAGCACAAAAAAACACGCACATATTATACAGGAGCTTGCAAATTAATTGGGACAAGAGTAAATTTTGTGATTATTTCATAATATGTCTTAGTCTCCTGCTTAATTAATGCAGTGCTACAACAGCTGTTGTTCTGTGAGATACTTGTGCAAGCATGCTCCGTGTGTGTGAATGTGGCTTCTCCAAATTTAGCCCTTCATTTCATGATTACTGCTGAAATTCATGATGGATGTTACACCTAGGAAGCGTGCAAGTATTGTAGTTCTTAGAAAACATGCTGATTTCAGATCAGATTTTGCCACCGAAGTGGATAGTTTATTGTGCATCTCATATTCATCCTGTGGACGGTAGCGCAGGAACTAGGTCGCAAAAGGGGTTAACAGGAGCACATCTAGATTTATATCTTCAGTTCACTTATCTGTTACCAGCAATTTTTTGGAAATTTGCTTAATATATCTGGTATACTATTTTCACTAATAGGATATCTTAACATGTCACATAGGTTATTATACTGTCTATCTCTATATTCTTCAATAAGTGGACAACTAAGCATATAATGTTCAAGATAGTGACCACAGGGATGGCCACATACTTTGCATTTGGTTTGATCATCTGTGTGTCTCCCAAACTGTCAGAAGTACTTGTAACCAAGCCTGAACCTGGCCACTACAACATCAGTCAGTCTGTTCACATTGTAACTTGTTCCATAAGCGTATTTATCTACGTCATGTTATCATAGTGGGTTATGGATCTACTAATGATTCTAATTGTATTCCTGTAACATTCAGTGTCATTATTTATTTCTCTCTTAATATTTTTCCTAACGCTAGACACAGATACACCAAATTTATATTCTGCATTCTCCTTCAGGGTTCTTGGCCGACGTGTCAACTTTATCATGAAGGAGTAATCCAATGTATGATGAAATCCATAACAAATGTACATTAATTCATTTTCTCGGAATTTTTAGTATCTATATCTGACTTCTTATTGCGACCTCTGAATGGGTCCCAATGTATATAATGTATATTACCTGTTCATATAATTTTATATTGCTTATATCTGCGATATTAGCTAAATCGTAAATATATTGCTTTATATTATTATTTGACTTAGTTATATTATTAGGTAGGATGTAACATTTATATATTATTCAGTGCTCATAGTTCGTGAGTGTTAAGTAGCTGACAGCATTGTCTAACTACTGTAATTTTCACTTCGCTCGTTTTGCTGCTGGCTTCTGTGTTGCTGGGCAGCAGCAGTCCATGGAGAGTCACGTGATCAGGGTGGGGTGATCACACATCACCAGGAGTGAGTGACTGCCTGGCCTGCGAGTTCTGGTCTGTTTGACGTGCCTTCCAACAACACGGCCTCTCCAGCTCTCTATTGCGGGCCCTTGTTGGAAGATCGTCTCTGTCGCTTTCTTGATGTTGGTTCTGTGTACTCTGTTCTCAGAGCATGGCCTAGACTTGGTGATTTTCGATGTTGTACTGAGGTTGTGTGTCTCAGTGACACTGAGAAACTCAGGTCCTGAGCTGTAGCTTCTGACCTAATTTGTACTGGTATCTGTGTACTGTCACAGTCGGGGATTTTGTAATGCTGAACTTAGATTCAGTAGTATGGGAGTTTTGTGACTTTTGTGGAGGATCTGTAGATGGTCCCTACTTAGTGTCATTATATTATCTCCTTGTTCCTGATTCTGTGCCGCTGTTGCTTATAATATTGCTGTTCGGCTTATCAGTCGTTTTATTGTTCAAGCAAGCTGTTCTGATTGCCAGGTTGGTCAAGAAGTTAGTTTATGTGAGGACTTTTAGTCAGTCACTGGTTAAGTCTAGTCCAGTCTTGAGACATAGCGAACTACTTAAAGCACTTACACACATACACACAAACTTACTTGTATATATTTGTTTCTTGTTATTAAATGTTAACAATGTACCAAACGGTACTTAAAAGCCATAAAGATGTGATATGTGCCTTCAGCACAATACTACTGTACACGAGAGAAGTGTAGGAACTTGAATCCTAAATTATATTCAGTTGATTACTTTAATTTACTTTGATAATATACGCCTAGACAACTTTGTTATTAATAAACTTATTAAATTTTAATTTCTTTAGTTAGCAGCCTACCAATTGTAATCCTGAAGCACTATTGAATCTTACTAAATTCTAATGGATAATTGGACCAGGATACTGACTACTTGCTACAAAAACCCAGTAACAGGCTGGATGCTAGAGGGACAGTCCTTTCTAGTATTCACTGGAGATCTCTATGCTTATTAGATATCGCGTTTTTTGTAACACTTCTCCGTTGAGCATGTTGTTAGTTATTATGTCAGTGATGACAAAGAATCAAAATGATGGTAGAGTCAAACTAAGTGTCATAAGTCAGCTTTAGCGCCATTAGGATGGCAAACAATTAAGTTTCCAGTGCACATGCCTAGTTGTTAATTCTTATACCAAACTCAAGAAAGTTCCCATCGTTTTCTTAACTAAGCAGGTGGCAATAAGAGCAGATGCAGCCCTGCCAGTGGACTCCTGCTTAGATCCATCAGCGTACATAACTTGTAATAAATTACTACTAGTCAGGCGAGAAATTTCTTCGTATGCAGTTGCTTTTACAAGTGATTTAAGGAAGGGATTACTAGTGATGAGCTTCTTGGAAGGGTCTTACAAGTAAGTGATATTAAATGAAGACATCTTCAATGGAGAGGTGAAACGATTTGAGTATTAGATCGCCGAAAATTTGAGCCTAGAAAAGTCAACTGTTGGTCAGATTCTGAAGAGAGCTGACCACACTGGTAAGTGTAGAGTGCTGCGTCGAGGAAGAGGTGAAAGAAAAAACGCAAGACAACACCTCACGTTGACAAGGTTATCATAAGAAATAGTGTGAAGGATCCCAAGAAAACCAGAAAATATCTACAGGGAGATTTGGCTTCGGCTGACATGAATGTTGTTTCTTCAACTGTTTAACGAAGGCTCCTCGAAGATGGCAGAACTGCCAGAAAGCCTATAAAGAAACCTTTCTTGACTGCTGCTAGGAAGAAAAGACAGCTGCAGTGGGCATTCGATCATAAGGAATGGACGACAGATGAATGGAGAAAAATTATATTTTCAGAAGAGGCGCATTTTGAAGTACATGGGTACAGATCATTGGTAGTGAGACGAAGCAAAGGCGAGCCTCTTTGGAATGAACACATTCAACAAGCGCCAAAATAACCACCTAAGAAGGTGTTTTGGGGCAGTTTTACTGCAAAAGGCCCTGAACGGCTTGTTACTGTTGAGGGAACGATGAACAGTGGCAAATACAAGGCAATCCTGGCAACTCATTTACTTCCAGTTGTGGATAGAGACTTTCCTGATTATATATATGTCGTGTCGAATATGTAAAACTGGTCAATTAGCAAGAACTCATTTAAAATTAAGTCCTTTCTAAAATTTTCTCTTATACGTTTAAAGATATATTTTTTTTCATTAATGTTAATGTAAAAATTTTTAATTTTGCACCAAAAAAATCTTAGAAAACTTACCTAACCTTATTATAGCAAGCGCAATTTATTTTAGCCTAATCCTACTAAATATATTTTAAATACGTTTACAGTAATTTAATACTAAACAAACACAATGAAATATATTTTTTTTTCGTAATGTTTAGAATGATTTTTGTGAAATTATTGCATACACAAATTTTCACTTGTCCTATATGGCAAGATGAACGTTGCTATTTAAGCCAAGATCGCAAGTTCTGCCTATTCGGCACGACATATATATACATATATGCCGTGCCGAATATGTAAAACTGGTCAATTAGCAAGAACTCATTTCCAATTAAGTCCTTTCTAAAATTTTCTCTTATACGTTTAAAGATATATTTTTTCATTAATGTTAATGTAAAAATTTATAATTTTGCACCAAAAGAATCTTAGAAAACTTACCTAACCTTATTATAGCAAGAACAATTTATTTTAGCCTAACCCAACTAAACATATTTTAGATACGTTTACAATAATTTAATACAAAGTAAGCACAGTGATATATAATTTTTTCGTTAGGTTCAGAATAATTTTGACGAAATTATTGCATACACAAATTTTCGCTTGTCCTATATGGCAAGATGAGTGTTGCTATTTAAGCCAAGATAGCAAGTTCTGCCTATTCGGCACGACGTATTTATATGCATATAAATATAAATATAAATATATAATATGTAATATATATATATATATATATATATATATATATATATATATATATATATATATATATATATATATGCAAACAGGCGATCTTAAGTAAGACAAGCCACGGGGGGTGGAAATCTTCAACTTTCTAACCAATCGCACACAAAGAGCAGTGGTAAACGGAGTTAAATCAGATGCTGCCATAGTGAAGAGCTCTGTCCCACAAGGCACAGTACTTACACCTATCCTGTTCCTTATTCTCATATCAGACATAGACAGAGATGTAAACCACAGCACTGTATCATCTTTTGCAGACGATACTAGGATCTGCATGAGAGTGTCATCCATTGAGGACACGGCAAAGCTCCAAGAAGATATAAACCAAGTTTTCCAATGGGCAACAGAAAACGATATGATGTTCAATGAAGACAAATTCCAACTACTCTATTATGAAAAACTGGAGGAAATAATAACTAGGACTGAGTATACTACAAACTCCAATCACACAATAGAGAGGAAAAGTAATGTGAAGGACCTGGGAGTGGTAATGTCCGAAGACCTCACCTTCAAGGACCACAACAATGCCACTATCACATCTGCTAGGAAACTGATAGGATGGATAATGAGAACATTCAAGACAAGAGATGCTAAGCCAGTGATGATCCTTTTTAAATCACTTATTCTTTCTTGGCTGGAATACTGCTGTACATTAACATCCCATTCAAGGCAGGTGAAATTGCAGAGCTAGAGAATGTACAGAGAACCTTTACTGCATGTATAAGTTCCATTAAACACCTTAACTTCTGGGAGCGCCTGGAAGCACTTGACTTGTACTCGCTAGAGCGCAGGGAAGAGAGATATATCATAATCTACACCTGGAAAGATTCTGGAAGGACTGGTCCCTAATATGCACAAAGCAATCACTCCATACGAAAGCAAAAGACTTGGTAGGCGATGCAACATACCCCCAGTGAAAAGTAGGGGCGTCACTGGTACACTAAGAGAAAACAAAATAAGTATCCGGGGCCAAAGACTGTTCAACAGCCTCCCACCAGCAATAAGGGGCATTACGGGAAAACCCCTGGTTGTCTTCAAGAGGGAGCTGGACAGATACCTAAAGACGGAGCCGGATCAGCCGGGCTGTGGTTCGTACGTTGGATTGCGTGCGGCAAGCAGTAACACCCTCGTTGATCAGGCCCTGATCCACCGGGAGGCCTGGTCGTGGACCGGGCCGCGGGGCGTTGATCCCCGGAATGCCCTCCTGGTAGACACCAGGTAGGTAAGTACTTTCACACTTCTCAATGAGTCATCAGGAGCTATGCAATGTTGCAAGGCAACAACTGAAGGAGTGAGGGGAAGTTTTCCCAGAGTACCACATTGCGGGTTTGTCACCTGCTGCAGCCTCTCTCAGAATGTGAACCAATAGTTTGGTGCCATCCCACACCACCACCATCCCCATTCCCCCATATGGGGTAGGAGAGTTTTGAGATGTCATAGATTATAAAATTAGAAGATATAATAGCCAGCCCCAAGCTTTTTCCAGCCTCTTAGAACAGGTCATATGACTTGAGAAAATATGTGTCTCAGTGGATACTATATATATGGATTGCTATTATTCTGTGTAACCTTTTTAATTAATGAAAGAAAGGAAACGAATGTGCTCTTTTATCCATTTAAATGTCTTGATCTGGGGTACTCGAATGTTCCCAGGGCTGCTCAGAAGTATTTCTACATATGTTCTTAAATATTCTCTACAAGTCTTCTCTGTATCGATTAACATGCCTAACTTGAGAATCTTCTATACCATTACAATAATATTTCTATGATCCAAATTTCTACTTCTAATTTTCTTTTACCCCACTACCTGTTATCACGTAATCTTGTGTACCTGTCAATGTATGGTACAGTAACAACTAAATGCGTTGTATATATATATATATATATATATATATATATATATATATATATATATATATATATATATATATATATATATATATATATATATATATGTCGTGCCGAATAGGCAGAATTTGCGATCTTGGCTTAAATAGCAACGTTCATCTTGCCATATAGGACAAGTGAAAATTTGTGTATGCAATAATTTCACCAAAATCATTCTGAACGTAACGAAAAAAATATATTTCACTGTGTTTGTTTAGTATTAAATTACTGTAAACAAATCTAAAATATATTTAGTTGGGTTAGGCTAAAATAAATTGTTCTTGTTATAATAAGGTTAGGTACGTTTTCTAAGATTCTTTTGGAGCAAAATTAAATATTTTTACATTAACATTAATGAAAAAAATATATCTTTAAACGTATAAGAGAAAATTTTAGAAAGGACTTAATTTTATATGAGTTCTTGCTAACTGACCAGTTTTACATATTCAGACTGATATATATATATATATATATATATATATATATATATATATATATATATATTATATATATATATATATATATATATATATATATATATATTATATATATATATATATATATATATATATATATATATATATATATATATATATATATATATATATATATATATATATATATATTATATATATATATATATATATATATATATATATATATATATATATATATATATATATATATAGTATATATATATATATATATATATATATATATATATATATATATATATATATATATATATGTATATATATATATTATAGCATTCAGTTGCAACGTGAGTGAAAAGCTTCAGCTTTCAATAATTCGTAGTAATGAATCGTGCTCAGTAAGCTGCTTATAGAATTCATCATAGTGATTATAGATATATATGATGCAAATTAAAGATAAATGTAGCATTTAAATAGTGAATTAATGTGGTAATATTCAGCTTAGATGGAATAAGCGATTGCCTCTAAAATGAACCAGTATCGGGAGATCGATGTTTATATATATATATATATATATATATATATATATATATATATATATATATATATATATATATATATATAAATATATATATATATATATATATATATATATATATATATATATATATATATATATATATATATATATATATATATTATATATATATATATATATATATATATATATATACATATATACATATATATATATATATATATATATATATATATATATATATATATATATATATATATATATATATATATATATATATATATATATATATATTTCAACAAGTAGGCCGTGCTCTCCCACTGAGGCAGGGTGACCCAAAAAAAGAAAGAAAATCCCCAAAAAGAAAATACTTTCATCATCATTCAACACTTTCACCACACTCACACATTATCACTGTTTTTGCAGAGGTGCTCAGAATACAGCAGTTTAGAAGCATATACATATAAAGATACACAACATATCCCTCCAAACTGCCAATATCCCAAACTCCTCCTTTAAAGTGCAGGCATTGTACTTCCCTTATTTCCAGGACTCAAGTCCGACTATATGAAAATAACCGGTTTCCCTGAATCCCTTCACTAAATATTACCCTGCTCACACTCCAACAGATCGTCAGGTCCCAAGTATCATTCTGTCTCCATTCACTCCTATCTAACACGCTCATGCACGCTTGCTGGAAGTCCAAGCCCCTCGCTAACAAAAACCTCCTCCCCTCCCCTCTCCAACCCTTTCTTTGAGGACGACCCTGTACCCCGCCTTCCTTCCCCTATAGATTCATATGCTTTCCATGTCATTCTTTGATCCATTCTCTCTAAATGACCAAACCACCTCAACAACTCCTCTTCTGCCCTCTGACTAATACTTTTATTAACTCCAAACCTTTTCCTAATTTCCACACTCCGAATTTTCTGCATAATATTTAAACCACACATTGCCCTTAAACAGGACATCTCCACTGCCTCCAACCGTCTCCTCCCTGCTGCATTTACCATCCAAGCTTCACACCCATATAAGAGTGTTGGTACTACTATACTTTCATACATTCCCTTCTTTGCTTCCATAGATAACGTTTTTTTACTCCACATATACCTCAACGCACCACTCACCTTTTTTCCCTCATCAATTCTATGATTAACCTCATCCTTCATAAATCCATCTGCCGACATGTCAACTCCCAAGTATCTGAAAACATTCACTTCTTCCAAACTCCTCCTCCCCAATTTGATATCAAATTTTTCTTTATCTAAATCATTTGATACTCTCATCACCTTACTCTTTTCTATGTTCACTTTCAACTTTCTACCTTTACACACATTCCTAAACTCATCCACTAACCTTTGCAATTTTTCTTTAGAATCTCCCATAAGCACAGTATCATCAGCAAAAAGTAACTGTGTCAATTCCCATTTTGAATTTGATTCCCCAAAATTTAATCCAACCCCTCTCCCGAACACCCTAGCATTTACTTCCTTTACAACTCCAACAATGGTGACATTACACATCCCTGTCTAAGACCTACTTTTACCGGGAAGTAGTCTACCTCTCTTCTACACACCCTAACCTGAGCCTCACTATCCTCATAAAAACTCTTAACAGCATTTAATAACTTACCACCTATTCCATATACTTGCAACATCTGCCACATTGCTCCTCTATCCACTCTATCATATGCCTTTCTAAATCCATAAATGCAATAAAAACTTCCCTACCTTTATCTAAATACTGTTCACATATATGCTTCAATGTAAACACTTGATCTACACATCCCCTACCCACTCTGAAACCTCCTTGCTCATCCGCAATCCTACATTCTGTCTTACCTCTAATTCTTTCAATTATAACCCTACTGTACACTTTTCCTGGTATACTCAGTAAACTTATTCCTCTATAATTTTTACAATATCTTTTGTCCCCTTTCCCTTTATATAAAGGGACTATACACACTCTATGCCAATCCCTAGGTACCTTCCCCTCTTTCATACATTTATTAAACAAAAGTACCAACCACTCCAACACTATATCCCCCCGGCTTTTAACATTTCTGTCATGATCCCATCTGTTCCAGCTGCTTTATCCCCTTTCAGTCTACGTAATGCCTCACGTACCTCCCCCACACTTACATTCTGCTCTTCTTCACTCCTAAAAGATGGTATACCTCCCTGCTATGCTATGCTATGCATTGCTATGCTGCTATGCTATGCTGCTATGCTAGTGCCATATATATATATATATATATATATATATATATATATATATATATATATATATATATATATATATATATATATATATATATATATATATATATATATATATATATATATATATATATATATATATATATATATATATATATATATATATATATATATATATATATATATATATATATATATATATATATATATATATATATATATATATATATATATATATATATATATATATATATATATATATATATATATATATATATATATATATATATATATATATATATATATATATATATATATATATATATATATATATATATATATATATATATATATATATATATATATATATATATATATATATATATATATATATATATATATATATATGCAATAAGATCACAGTAAACAGGTGATATCAAAATATGCAAAACAACCACTGTGAAAGAATAATGAAATTCCAAGTTCTTTCTGGAATTCTCACATTATCAAGGAACTATAAAAACAAAACCTCAAAGGAAGGCATAAAAAGAATGAAGACTACACCTCACCATCACATCTCACAACAAAGCAACACCTCACTCACGCGTGACGACAACCGACTCTGTGAAACCCACCTAATACTCTACCCAAGAATTAAGATTTATTTCTTGTTTAATGTATCATTAAATTCTTCCCAAATTTAATTAATTATAAATAAATCCAATTTATATAAACCAAAGGAAATATTCACTGAATATTAATTGAATCATGTTTTACAGAAAGCAGTTTTGAAAATAATATATTTCCTTTGGTTTATATATATTATATATGAGTGTCCTCGGATTACGAAAATCACCTAAATCTGCTGGGTGCGTGATCTTTGTAGGATCGATGACTGGGTGGATGAAGTGCCATGTACATTGTGTTGTCTCTTGAGGCTGGACAGTGTGTCGTGGGGTCACACCCTGGCCTACCGCAGTTTGGTAAATGATATATGTATATATATATATATATATACATATATACATATATATATATATATATATATATAAATATATATATATATATATGTATATATATATATATATATATATATATATATATATATATATATATATATATATATATATATATATATATATATATATATATATATATATATATATATATATATATATATATATATATATATATATATATATATACATATATATATATATACATATATATATATATATATATATATATATATATATATATATATATATATATATATATATATATATATATATATATATATATATATATATATATATATATATATATGTGAATAGGCAGAACTTATGATCTTGGCTTAAATAGCAACGCTCATCTTGCCATATAGGACAATGTTAAAATTTGTTTATGCAATAATTTCTGCCAAAATCATTCTGAACCTAACGAAAAAAATATTTTTCACTATGTTTGCTTAGTATTAAATTATTGTAAACAAATCTACAATATATTTAGCTCGGTTAGGCTAAAATAAATTGCTCTTCTTATAATAAGGTAAGGTAAGTTTTCTAAGATTCTATTGGTGCAAAATTAAAAAATTTTACATTAACATTAATGAAAAAAATATATCTTTAAACGTATAAGAGAAAATTTTAGAAACTACTTAATTTTAAATGAGCTCTTGCTAATTGACCAGTTTTACATATTCGGAACGACATATATATATATATATATATATATATATATATATTTATCATATATATATATATATATATATATATATATATATATATATATATATATATATATATATATATATATATATATATATATATATATATATATATATATATATATATATATATATATATATACATATATATATATATATATATAAATATACATATATATATATATATATAAATATATATATATATATATATATAGATATATATATATATATATATATATATATATAGATATATATATGTATATATATATATATATATATATATATATATATATATATATATATATATATATGTATATATGCAAATGCCAATATAGGCAGAACTTACGATCCTGGCTTAAATAGCAACGTTCATCTTGCCATATAGGACAAGTGAAAATTTGTGTATGCAATAATTTCGCCAAAATCATTCTGAACCTAACGAAAAAAATATATATTTCACTATGTTTGTTTAGTATTAAATTACTGTAAACAAATCTAAAATATATTTAGTTGGGTTAGGCTAAAATAAATTGTTCTTGTTATAATAAGGTTAGGTAAGTTTTCTAAGTTCCTTTTGGTGCAAAATTATAATTTGTTACATCAACATTAATGAAAAAATATATCTTTAAACGTATAAGAGAAAATTTCAGAAAGGATTTAATTTTAAATGAGTTCTTGCTAATTAATCAGTTTTACATATTCGGCACGACATATATATATATATAAATATATATATATATATATATATATATATATATATATATATATATATATATATATATATATATATATATATATATATATATATATATACATATATATATATATATATAAATTGTTCTTGTTATAATAAGGTTAGATAAGTTTTCTAAGATTCTTTTGGAGCAAAATTAAAAAATTTTACATTAACATTAATAAAAAAATATATCTTTAAACGTACAAGAGAAAATTTTAAAAAGGACTTAATTTTAAATGAGTTCTTGCTAATTGACATATACATATATATATATATATATATATATATATATATATATATATATATATATATATATATATATATATATATATATATATATATATATATATATGTATATATATATATATATATATATATATATATATATATATATATATATATATATATATATATATATATTATATATATATATATATATATATATATATATATATATATATATATATATATATATATATATATATATATATATATATATTATATATATATATATATATATATATATATATATATATATATATATATATATATATATATATATATATATATATATATATATATATATATATATATATATATATATATATATATATATATATATATATATATATATATATATATATATATATATATATATATATATATATATATATATATATATATATATATATATGAAGGAGAGTGTTAATGTTGCAGTTTAAAAACTATGTGTAAAGCACCCTCTGGTAAGACAGTGATGGAGTGAATGATGGTGAAAGTTTTTCGGGCCAGCCTTGGTAGGAATCGGCCAGTGTGATAATAAAATAATATATAGTATGTTATATATATATATATATATATATATATATATATATATATATATATAATATATTACCTATATATAATCATATATATATATATATATATATATATATATATATATATATATATATATGTATATATATATATATTTATTATCACACTGGTGATTCCACCTGGCTAGGGGTGGCCCGAAAAAGAAAAAACTTTCACCTTTCACCATCATTCACTCCATCACTGTCTTGCCAGAAGGGTGCTTTACTACTACTTGTTTTTGCTGCAACATTAACACCCTCCTTCAGAGTGCAGGAGCATTGTACTTCCCATCTCCAGGACTCAAGTCCGGCCTGCCGGTTTCCCTGAACCCCTTCTCATAAATGTTACATTGCACACTCCAACAGCACGTCAAGTATTAAAACCATTTGTCTCCATTCACTCCTATCAAACACGCTCACGCATGCCTGCTGGAAGTCCAAGCCCTCGCACACAAAAACCTCCTTTACCCCCTCCTCCAACCTTTCCTAGGCCTGACCCCTACCCCGCCTCTTCCTTCCACTACAGACTGATACACTCTTGAAGTTATTCTGTTTCGCCCTCCATTCTCTCCACATGTGCGAACCACCTCAACAACCCTTCCTCAGCCCTCTGGACAACAGTTTTGGCAATCCCCGCACCTCCTCCTAACTTCGAAACTAAGAATTCTCTGCATTATATTCACACCACACATTGCTCTCAGACATGACATCTCCACTGCCTCCATACTTCTCCTCGCTGCAACATTCACCACTCATGCCTCACACCCATATAAGAGCATTGGTAAAACTATACTCTCATAAATTCCCCTTTTTGCTTCCAAGGACAAAGTTCTTTGTCTCCACAGACTCCTAAGTGCACCGCTCACCCTTTTTCCCTCATCAATTATATATATATATATATATATATATATATATATATATATATATATATATATATATATATATATATATATATATATATATATATATATATTTATTTTTTATTTTATTATCACACTGGCCGATTCACTAAGGCAAGGCAGGGGGTGGCTGAAAAAAGAAAAACTTTCACCATCATTCACTCCATCACTGTCTTGCAGAAGGGTGCTTTACACTACAGTTTTTAAACTGCAACATTAACACCCTCCTTCAGAGTGCAGGCACTGTACTTCCCATCTCCAGGACTCAAGTCCGGCCTGCCGGTTTCCCTGAATCCCTTCATAAATATATATATATATATATATATATATATATATATATATATATATATATATAAATATATATATATATATATATATATATATATATATATATATATATATATATATATATATATATATATATATATATATATATATATATACATATATGTATATATATGGGGTCTCGCTCACAATGGCGAGCCAGTACAACATGGGTTCGATTCTTTGGCTAATGCAGTGTTCTTACTGATCAATACCACTCGTTCGTGGCTACAATAATATATATATGCTGCTTGTAGACTAGTACACCAAACAGGGATGAGAATGAAATTAGCTTGAAAGCTCCCACACCCTCTTATGTCCTCGGTCCAAGAGTAACACATCTAGCTTGGCTGGGTGCTTGGTTCTTGTAGGATTGGGTGGTCGTGTGGGTTAAGGCGTCATGTGTTTCTCGCTCACACTGGCTGGCCAGTACAACATGGGTTCGAATCCCTGGCTAGCGCAGTGTTATATATATATATATATATATATATATATATATATATATATATATATATATATATATATATAAACACATCGGCCGTCTCCCACCAAGGCGGAGTGACCCAAAAAGAAAAAAAAACTATAAAGGAAGAAAAAACTTTCATCATTCAATCGTTCAACACTTTCACCACCACTTATACATAATCACTGTCTTTGCTGAGTCGCACAGATATAACAATTCAGATGTCCCTCCAAATTGCCAATATCCCAAACCCATCCTTTAAAGTACAGGCAATGTACTTCCCATTTCCAGGACTGAAGCCCGGCTAACCGGTTTCCCTGAATCCCTTCACAAAATATTACCCTGATCACACTCCAACAGCTCGTCAGGTCCCCAAAACCATTTGTCTCCAAGCCCCTCACTCTCCAAGTCATTCTGTTTTGTTCCATTCTCTCTAAATGACCAAACCACATCAACAACCCCTCTTCAGCCTTGTGACTAATATTTTTAGTGACTCCACACCTCCTCCTAATTTCCACAGTACGAATTCTCTTTATAATATTTTCACCACACATTGCCCTTAAACAGGACATCTCCACTGCCTCCAGCTGTCTCCTCGCTGCAGCATTTACAGCCCATGCTTCACACCTATAAAAGAATATTGGTAGCACTAAATTCTCATACATTCCCCTCTTTGCCTCCATGGATAATATTTTTCGTCTCCGCAGATATCTCAATGCACCACTCACTCTTTTTCTTTAATCAGTTTTATGGTTAACCTCATCCTTCATAAACCCATCTGCCGACAAGTCAACTCCCAAATATCTGAAAACATTCACTTCCTCCATACTCCCTCCCTCCAATGTGATATCCAATTTATCTTTATATAAATCGTTTGATACCCTTATCATTTTACTCTTATCTATGTTCACTTTAAACCTTCTACCTTTACACACCCTCCCAAACTCGTCCACTAACCTTTGCAGTGTTTCCTTAGAATCCCCCAAAAGCACAGTATCATCAGCAAAAAGTAACTGTGCCAACTCCCATTTTGTATTTGATACCTCATAATTTAATCCCACCCCTCTCCCCAACACCCTACCATTTACTTCTTTTACAGCTTCATCTATAAATATGTTAAACAATCAGGGTGACATCACACATCCTTGTCTAAGACCCACTTTTACTGGGAAACATTCTCCCTCTCTTCTATGCACCCTAACCTGACTCTCACTATCCTCGTAAAAACTCTACAGCATTTAGTAACTTGCTACCTAATCTATATGCTTGTAACATCTCCCTCTCCCACATTGCTCCTCTATCCACTTTATCATATGCCTTTTCTAAATCCATAAATGCAATGAAAATTTCCCTACCTTTATCTAAATACTGTTCACATATATGCTTCAATGCAAACACTTGATCTACACATCTACCCATTCTAAAGCCTCCTTGGTTCTCTGCAATTTTGCTCTCTGCCTTACCTCTAATTCTTCAATAACAGCCCTACCATACACTTTAGCTGGTATACTCACTAAACTTATTCCCTTATAATTTTTACAATCTCCTTTGTCCCTCTTCTGGAGAACTTCTCCAAGCCGAGGGACTGACAACCTCAAATCTACGACTTCAAGGGTGATGGACTGATTACATCGTCTTCACATCTCTACTGCTCCTGCCTACTTTCTATACTCGACTGAAGAAGCCTACTGTGTAGGCGAAACGTTTCGGAATGAAGTTGCCTAAATGTTGCCTATTTGTCTTATCTACCAACTTATCCTCTTTTTCATAAAATATGTATTACTTATTACCAAAATTCTTTCCAGACATAGCTTAAAGGCTCCCCATTTTCATTTACCCCTGGCGCCCCAAATTTACCTACTACTTCCTCCACAACATTTTTGCCCACTTTAGCATTGAAATCCCCAACCACAAGTACTCTCTCACTTGTTTCAAAACTCCCCACACACTCACTCAACATTTCCCAAAATCTTTCTCTCTCCTCTACACTTCTCTCTTCTCCAGGTGCATATACACTTATTATAACCCACTTTTCACATCCATTCCTTATTTTACTCCACATAATCCTTCAATTTATCTATTTATATTCCTTCTTTTCCTGCCATAATTTATCCTTCAACATTACTGCTGCTCCTTCCTTATCTCTAATTTTTTTAGATACCACTGACCTAATCCCATTTAGTTCTCACCATTGAAACTCCTACCCTCTTCAGCTTTGTTTCACTGAGAGCCAGAACATCCAGCTTCTTTTCATTCATAGCATCCACAGTCATCTCCTTCTTTACCTTTGCACTACATCCACGCTCATTCAAACATCCCACTTTGACGGTTTCTTCTTTTTCTTTTTAGTAAGTTATACGGAAAAAAAAGGGTTACTAGCCCATTGCGATTACGGCTTAAATAGCAATGCTCTTCTTGCCGTATAAGGCAAGCGAAAATTTGTGAATGCAATAATTTCGCAAAAATCATTCTGAACCTAACGTAAAAAGTATATTTCATTGTGTTTGTTTATTATTATATTATTGTAAACTTATCTAAAATATATTTACTTGGATTAGGCTAAATTAAATTGCGCTTGTTATGATAAGGTTACACAAGCTTTTTAAGGATCTTTTGGTACAAAATTATTAATTTTTACATTAACATAAATGAAAAAAAACATATATCGCTAAACGGATAAGATTTTTTTTAGAAAAGACTTAGTTTTAAATGAGTTCTTGCTTACTGACCAGTTTTACCTATTCGGCACGATGTGACCTGACCTGACTAGGTTGGGTGCATTGGCTTAAGCCGGTAGGAGACTTGGACCTGCCTCGCATGGGCCAGTAGGCCTTCTGCAGTGTTCCTTCGTTCTTATGTTCTTATGTTCTTATATATATAATATATATATATATATATAATATAATATATATATATATAATATAATATATATATAATATAATATATATATATAATATATACATACGTGTGTGTGTGTGTGTGTGTGTGGTGCCAATTTTACCTAAAAAACAAGGGTTATTTCTGCCGAATATGCAGAGAGAAAGTTTGTTTATGTAATAAATCTGCGAAAATTAAACTGAACATACCGACAAAACTAATTCTAAATAATATTAAATAAATTTAAACCGAGCTTTGATATATTTAATAGAATCTGGCTAAAAAATAATTAATTGTGGTTAGGTTAGGTGAGGTTACTAAGTTAGGTTAGGTGAGGTTACTAAGTTAGGTTAGGTGAGGTTACTAAGTTAGGTTAGGTGAGGTTACTAAGTTAGGTTAGGTGAGGTTACTAAGTTAGGTTAGTTGAGGTTACTAAGTTAGGTTAGGTGAGGTTACTAAGTTAGGTTAGGTGAGGTTACTAAGTTAGGTTAGGTGAGGTTACTAAGTTAGGTTAGGTGAGGTTACGAAGTTAGGTTACGTAAGATTACTAAATTAGATTAGGTGAGGTTACTAAGTTAGGGTAGATGAGGTTACTAAGTTAGGTTAGTTGAGGTTACTAAGTTAGGTTAGGTGAGGTTACTAAGTTAGGTTAGGTGAGGTTACTAAGTTAGGTTAGGTGAGGTTACGAAGTTAGGTTACGTAAGATTACTAAGTTAGATTAGGTGAGGCTACTAAGTTAGGGTAGGTGAGGCTACTAAGTTAGGGTAGGTGAGGTTACTAAGTTAGGGTAGGTGAGGTTACTAAGTTAGGGTAGTTGAGGTTACTAAGTTAGGGTAGGTGAGGTTACTAAGTTAGGTGAGGTGAGGCTACTAAGTTACGTTAAGTGAGGTTACTAAGCTAGGTTTAGCCTAAAAATATTTTTTTTACATTTTCAATGAAAAAATTAAATATATTAATCTATAAAAGATTTTTTTGGAAAAGTAAATTTTTTCTAGTGCGGTTCGGCCTAATTAACCTATTTGGCTAATTAGGCAGTGGCGCATACGTCGGTTTACGTGCGGACAGCAATAACAGTCTGGTTGATGAGGCCCTAATCTTCCGCGAGGCCTGGTCATGGACCGGGCCCAGGGGGCGTTGACCCCCCGAAGCCCCCTCCAGGCATACTCCAGGTATAACAAAATCAGGCACAACAGAGGTGTGCTGCTACGACATTCAACATGACAACAACACATTGGGAAGAATAGCTAAGTTTCCCTGTGATTTTCAATCACGTAGGAAGTGACTCAAACAAGGTGGTGAAGTCCCTTAGCCTGAGCTGGGACACCTCAGCTTGGCAATGAGGATGTCGTCAAGTGTTCCTGTAAGGGTTCATCAGCTTCGAGCGCACCGAGAGCTTTAGTTCCAGCAGAGCTGAAGTTACTGTCACTTAGAGACACAACAGGGCGGATGGGAGACAGAAGGGAGAGTGGGAGAAGATAGGGAGAAGGGAGACGCGAGGTTTGAGGGAGGTAACTTTACCTTATCTAACCTATTCTAACATAGCCCAGCCAAACCCACTCTAGCTTAGCTTAACATAACATTTCACAACAAAACAAAAAATATCATTTTTTTTAGTTGATATCAAGCGATAACAAATGAGTTTTTGAGAACTTTGTATGAAAATGAACACGGTAACATGAGGACGTGTTGATATATGAGAATATCGACGCAATTAAAAACAAACAAAGGAAATATAAAATTTAATGGTGTGACGGATGAGAATGGAGGAGAAAAGGGTGAAGGAGAGGGGTGAGAGAGAGGGGTGAGAGGGGTGAGAGAGAGGGGTAAGAGAGAGGGGTGAGAGAGAGGGGTGAGAGGGGTGAGAGAGAGGGGAGAGAGAGAGGGGTGAGAGAGGGGAGGGGTGAGAGAGGTGAGAGAGAGGAGGAGAGAGAGGTGGAGAGGGAGAGGGGTGAGAGAGAGAGGAGAGGAGAGAGTGAGAGAGAGAGAGAGAGAGAGAGAGAGAGAGAGAGAGAGAGAGAGAGAGAGAGAGAGAGAGAGAGAGAGAGAGAGAGAGAGAGAGAGAGAAAGAAAGAAAGAAAGAAAGAGAGAGAGAGAGAGAGAGAGAGAGAGAGAGAGAGAGAGAGAGAGAGAGAGAGAGAGAGAGAGAGAGAGAGAGAGAAAGAGAGAGAGAGAGAGAGGAGAGCCTGTGGGTAATCAGAAGTTGATAACTGCAGAGAGGGTGGGATGAATCAAGGAAAGTTTGGTTTGGAGTATTAACCCGGAGGCTTACTAACCCAGGATTAACCGATAAAACCATGTCATCAGACTGTCTGGCTTATTTCTGTAATCCTCTCACACAGAATGCAGTCCCTCCAGCCTGCTACTTACTGTTAAGTGAGCAAGGGCAGCAGGTGCAAGGAATTATGTCTAGCGTTTCCACTCTTCTGGGGATCGAATCCGGGTCACTCTGTGTGTGTGTGTGTGTGTGTGTGTGTGTGTGTGTGTGTGTGTGTGTGTGTGTGTGTGTGTGTGTGAGTGAACTGAGACAGCTACAAACTGAGCCACAGGCACTCAGGCGGAAGAGTGAGGCTGGGACGAATTAGGTCTTGAAGAGGTGTACAAAAAATGAGAACATGAAATGAAGAATTTAGGAAGAGAAGGAAGATTCAGTAAAAAGTAATGATAAATACGAGAGACCTGAATATTGAAAACATGGGTAGGCAGACCAGAGTGTGGCATGAAAGAGGGAGATAAGTTACATATGGCATGAGGGAGGGAGAGAAGAGGGGAGAGAGAGAGAGAGAGAGAGAGAGAGAGAGAGAGAGAGAGAGAGAAAGAGAGGATTTTTTTTAAGGGGAACTGGAAGAAGGGGAGGGAGGGAGGGGAGATTTGCTCCAAGCGACATAGAAAAGTAGATGGCTTCGTAGTTTGATGAGAGGGAGTGGTAGGAGGGACGGTAGGAAGGAGGGAGGGAGGTATACCTGGAGGGAGGGAGGTATACCTGGATGGAGGGACGGATAAAAAGAGAGTAGGGAGGCATATGCTTTAGGCGACCCAGAGGAGAGCAGTACTGAAATGGAAGTGATGGCTCCAGTGGTTGATAAATGTCAAGTTTAATAGTGATGGAGAGTGTACGAGAGAGCGAGAGAGAGAGAGAGAGAGAGAGAGAGAGAGAGAGAGAGAGAGAGAGAGAGAGCGCAAAGATTTAAACATCTTTACTTGACCCGCTTCTTTTACAAGGTCATCTTCCCAAGTGAGACGCAACGCTCTGGTTATCACACTCAAGTTCTGTGGATACTTGCGCTCGGTGGCTGTTTAACTGGAACTTAATTTTGCCAGTCGATCTATCTGTGCAAAGTGAAGCACCGCACGCTGTCATACTTCATTGATCTACTGGTGCCTTTTTTAGGCTTATCTCACGTTTACTCTCGCTAATATCACATCCAACAGCCCTAGCACACGAAGGCTTTTTCACTGGTATTTACGTATATTTCATGATAAAGTTGCCTGTCTATCAACTCTATAAGTGAGCGTGGGAATACCAGCGTCCTAACAAATGTTTTTCACATTTTTAAGTTATTTCACTCTCGTTCGCATAACTATACGTAAACGTGGGTTACTTTACGTTATACTTACCTAGCCTCGCCTAAAGCAGCATAACAAATATATATTTTCTCGTACAGTATAATAAGCTATAATGCATGCTGATAACAAACAACTTTTGTGAATATATGCTGTACATTTCTTAAGACTGATGGATTGAACGTATCGACTCCAGGAGCTGAGGGACTGATTACCTCAACCTCCTCATCTACTATTATTCTCTGTATTGGACTGAAGAAACCACTGGCTGACGAATCGTTTTCTCAGTAAAGATTCTCAAATGTTCCAAAAGTATCTCATTCTTCAACAAGCCTCCTGTTTGAAGAACAAGTTGAGTAACTTCTATTGACATGCCTCGGGTGGTCAACAATCTACTGCGATGCCAGACAGTCACACAGAGAAAGAGTCGTACAAGTACCGTCACTCCGTCACTTCCCCTGGGCACTGCTTGGGAACTGTCCTACCTGGGAATCATAGGATTATCATGGCACTGTCTTGCATGAGACTTATGACAAAAATCTAGGTTAATAACCTAGCAGCTACTGAGATAGTGTGTAACCTAAGCTGCTAGAAATGAACAGAAAATATCCAGAACTGGAATATTTCCTAGTAAATTTTCTTGCAGGATCCGAGAAAAACTATACAAGACTGGAGAGCAAATGAGAATAAAGGGATAATATCTGATACAAAATTGAAAAAATCCTGGACAATAACTTAAACACCTAACAAAAAAAGGAAGACCTAAGTAACACTGGCTAAAATTGGACAGTAAAGTTCAAATATTAAGAAAACTGGCGACAACTTTTAAAAAATCAGAGAACCTGGAAACCGATTTTTTTAAGAAAGCCGGGTAAACAAATTAGCCAAATATGCCATAAAAATTAAATGAGAAGTCGTTTTAGAAGCAAGATCTTTAAGCACCAGGGTGCTAGTGATTACAGCTTCCAGCATCTGTGCTGAGACACAGTGTCAGGAGGAGAGACAGCCTCCAGTAGAGTGATAAGTAATTCTACGTCCAACAACAACAACAGCTGTTGTTGCTACTACTACCACTACTACTACTACCACTACCACTACTACTACTACTAATACTACTACTACTACTACTAATACTACTACTACCACCACCACCACCACTACTTCTGCTACCACCACTACTACTACTACTACTACTACTACTACTACTAGTACTACCACTACTACTACTACTAATACCACCACCACCACCCAATACTACCACCTACTCACCACCACCACCACCATCACCACCACCTACCACCTCCCACCACCACCACCACTGCACTACTCCACTACCACCACCACACAATACTCACCACTACCACCACCACCACCACTACACTACTACCACCACTCACTACTACTACACTACTCCACCACCACATACCATCCACCAGCACCACCACCTACCACCACCTACCACCACTACTACCACTATCACCACCTACCACTCACCACCACTACCACTACCACCACCACCACCACCACCACCACCACTCTGCCACCACCTCCACACCTCACTACTACTACTACCACCTCACCAATTAATTACCACTACTCACCACTACCACCACCACTACCACTCACCACCATACCACCACCACCACCACCACCACCACTCTGCCACCACCACCACCATCACTCCACTACTACCACTACATCACCACACCACTCATCACTAGTACTACTACATACTCACCACCACCACCACCACCACACTACTACTCACTACTCACTACTACACCACCACCACACACTCTGCCACCACCACCACTCTTACTTCACTACTCGACACCACCACCAATTACTACCACTCACCACCACTCTACTGCCACCACCACCTACTCACCACCAATACCACCACCACCACCACCACCACCACTCTACACCACCACTACCACTGCCACCACCACCACTACCACCACTACTACTACTCACTACCTCCACCACTAACACCACCACCACTTACTACCACTACTACCACCACCACCACTACTACTACTACTCATTCCACCACCTCCTACTGCCACCATACTACTACTACTACTACCACACTAATCACTAATACCACCACCACTACTGCTACTATACCTACCAACTCACCTAACCTACTCCACCACCATCTACTCACCACTACACCACCACTAACTACTCACCGCCACCACCCACTCACTATCTACCACCACCACTACTACTCACTACTACTCCACCACCACCACAACCACTACTACACCACCACCCCACTCACTACTGCTACTACACCACCTCACTACTTCTACTACCATCAATACTAATACCACCACCACTACTGCTAGTACTACTACTACTACTAACACAACCACCACTACTACTAGTACCACCACTATCACTACTACTTCTACTACCACCACCACCACTACTACTGCTACTACCACCACCCATACTTCTACTATCACCACCACCACCACTACTACTACTACTGCCGCCACCACCACCACCACTACTACTACTACTACTACCACCACCACTACTACTACCACCACTACTACTACTACTACTACTACTACTACTATCACCACTACTACTACTACTACTACTGCCACCACCACCACCACTACTACTACTACCACCACTACTACTACTACTACCACCACTACTACTACTACCACCACTACTACTACTACTGCTACTACTGCCACCACCACCACCACTACTACTACTACTGCTACTACTGCCACCACCACCACCACTACTACTACTACTACCACCACTACTACTACTACTACCACTATCACCACTACTACTACTACTACTACTGCCACCACCACCACCACCACCACTACTACTACTACTACTACTACCACAACCACTACTACTACTACTACCACTACTACTACTACTACTACTACTACTACTACTACTGCTACCACCACCACCTCCACTACTACTACTACTACCACCACTACTACTTCTAGTGCTACTACCATCACTACTACTACTACCACCACTACTACTACTACCACCACTACTACTACTACTACTACCACCACCACTACTACTGCTACTACTACTACTACTACTACCACCACTACTACTACTACTACTGCCACCACCACCACCACCACTACTACTACTACTACTACCTCCACTACTACTACTACTACCACCACCACTACTACTACTACTACTACCATCACTATTACTACTACTACTGCCACCACCACCACCTCCACTACTACTACTACTACTACTACTACTACCACTACTACCACTACTTTTGCTACTTCGACTACTTCTAAAACTACTATCTATCACTTATCCTTTTTTTCTCCTTTCATCCTCTTTCTATTTTTATTCTTCTTCCTGTGTGGATGAGAAGGTTCGATAATTAAGCTCATTTAAAGAAATTGAAAAAGGGTGAGAAAAGGCAGAGGAAAACAACATAAAAGTGTGAAACAAATATTTTAGAGAAGGAGGAGGAAAAGGAGAAATAGAAAGAGGAAGATAAGAAACAGGAGGAGGAGGAGACGAAGAAAGAAGAGCGGACCCAGGCTCCGAGAGAGACACATCGCTAACAAGGTAGCTCGTCCTGCTCAATTATCTTATAAAGTATTAAGAAGTCTTTTATCACGCTGAGGTATTAGGTTACACGCATTGGTGGTCACGCTGTTGTGAGGGAGGCTAGGTGGAAGGGATGATGGGAGGGAGGGAGGCTAGGTGGGATGGTCGTGAAGTGGTAGGGAGACTAGCACCACCATCCACCACTACCAACCACCACTACTACCACCCATGACCACTACCACCCACCACCACTACCACCCACCACTACCACCCACTACCAGTACCACTTACCACTACCACCCACCACCACTACCACCCACCACTACCACCCACTACCAGTACCACTTACCACTACCACCCGCCACTATCACCCACCACTATCACCTGCCACCACCCATGGTCCTAAATCTGCCCACACAAATCACTCCCTACGAAAGTAAAAGACTGGGCAGGCCATGCAAAATACCCCCAATTAAAAGTAGGGGCGCCATTGGTACACTAAGAGAAAACACCATAAGTGACCGGGGCCCAAGACTGTTCAACAGCCTCCCATCAAGCATAGGGGAATTACCAATAAACCCCTGGCTGCCTTCAAGAAAGAGCTGGACAGATACCTAAAGTCAGTGCCGGATCAGCCGGGCTGTGGCTCGTATGTTGGACTGCGTGCGGTCAGCAGTAACAGCCTGATTGATCAGGCCCTGACCCACCGGGAAGCCTGGTCATGGACCGGGCCGCGGGGGCGTTGATCCCCGGAATAACCTCCAGGTAACCAGGTAACCCACCACTCCCACCTGCCACCACCCACCACTCCCACCCACCATACCTATTATTATCAATAATAGAAACCCAGTCGTAACTAAGTCGCTAACAATTATATTCATTTGCGATTCATTCTCAGTCATCCTTATCATCCTCACCACCAGACTCACGCTCCTTGTTACTACACTCTATGACTATCCACTCTAGTTTTTTCTGAGCTACTAATGTATTGAGATCGACGTGATAAGTTCGTTGACCTTACAAATCTAGATCGTCTGAAAAGCTTGGTTTTATAACTACTGTGTTCAGGTGCCCCATAGCCATCACCAGAAAGTCGTTTAAATAATTGAGTACTTATATTTCGCTCTCACACTGAGACCCTCTTCAGTAAATTGAAATATGCAGCAATTGTATCCAGTTCTATTGTCTCTGTGTGTAATCTTTGGCATCAGCGAACAGAATTTTTTTTTTTTTTCGTGTTTGTATTATGTGTAAATTTAATTTTTATATGCTTAGTGTACCCACGCTTTTCATTGGAGATATTATGATGTCGCAGGGAGTCATTTTCCGGGTGTAGATTTGGGAAAAATCCCTCCCAGAATTTTCAAGGTGTGAGTTATGACGTATCTTTCTCGTCTACTTTCCAAGAAGTACAGTTCGGATGTTAGCTGACCTTTGTGGGGCGCATCCAATGAAAATTTACTATACAAATGTATTAGACACTCCTGTCCTGCTGAAAGTCGTATCCTGGGCAAAATGCCAATGTGCAAGGAAGTCCAGATCTCAGGAAGCATTCAAGTGTTGGGTATCCAATAACAACCACCATCCTCACCCCAACCTTCCCAACCCCTTCCTTCAACTACCACAATATATCTAACCCTTATCTTTCCCACTATAATGAACCGAATTCAGCTTTATCCCTGTTTTCCCATTGTCTTCAACAACTAATATCCAGAAACATCATCTTAAAAATCCTATCCAACAATCATCACTCTTACAACTCTCTTTCACACCGTTCAATCAACAACTATCACTAATCGCCGTCACCAACACAATAGAACGTAACACTGGAAACCACAAAATTTCAAAAACATTAGCATATATGATACTTAAGCAGATTGAGCACCTATTACAACCCAGGACTCCAAATGGCCTGTTATCCTTGGTGTAAAGGGAGCACAATAAACACAGCAGAAAGGTTTTGACTTATATTATCCTTCACCAATTTAGAACAGCAATATGTACACTATATACACTATGTACAGTGATAGGTATTATGCACTCCACAGTAAGCAAGGCAGAATAGAAGCCACAAGAGAGCAGACTGTGCTTCAACCAGCTCTAGAATGGGAATGACAAGGGCAGACAGGAGAGTGGTACCCACATAACCTCTGCGACTGCCAAAACCATCTTCTTATTGGCTGGAACCTGGTTACTAGTTGAACGACGGGGCCCCATCGTCAACTCTTAGTTACCTGGTTCGCTGGTTGGGGGAGATAGCCTGTAAATGAGGGTGTGTACATGCGCCGAATAAAGGTTACGTACTCTTTGCATGCCACAGCACCACCAACCCAACAACACAGGAGTCACATGATCTCATCGTCTACCCGTCCTCATCCCAACATGGCACTCTTCAGGTCACCATGCGTCACTCACACCTCACTCTCCGCCTATATATAATATCTTTCTACCCCTGTACGTTAGAGGTGATCAAGGTTCCAGGACCGAAACGTTTTCTAATAAATATATCATAGTGTTTGCTTACGTGTCTTTCTAAACCAACGTTCTATTGTGTCGGTGACGGCGATTAGTGAGGCTTCTAGGCACCGTCGGCGTCTGATGTCTGGTTCGGTGAGAACGAGTTGTGCCTCATTCCAATTCATCAAATGCCCCGTGGAGTCTCTGTGGAGGACACAGGGGTACCTTAAATCGTCTCTGTTACAGGCATTTCGATGCTCGTTCAGGTGGACCGTAAGATTTCTGCCTGTCTCGCCTACATATTTCTTGGGACAGAATCCACAAGGGATGGTGCAGACGCCTGCTGTAGAAGTTAGAGGTGTGGCGCTGCATTTCGTAGTGAGTGGAAACGTTGATGTTACTCATATCAAGTGCCAGGAGAGTATTCGTGGCAACATCACCACATGGGAGTACTATGAACTGCTTAGGGGGCTGTTCCATGGGCGGTTTGTTGAGGATAGCTTGTGCCTTGAGTCTGCAGTCTCGGATGAAGACAGATGGAAATTGAAGAAGTGTAAAGGTTTGTTTTATATAAATACATTCTTCTTCAAGAAAACAAGGGCTGGAGTCTCTGTGGAGGACACAGGTATGTCTGTGTACTCCACAGAGACTCCATAGGGCATTTGATGAACTGGAATGAGGCACAACTCGTTCTCGCCGAACCACACCTCAGACGCCGACGGTGCCTAGAAGCCTCACTAATCGCCGTCACCGACACAATAGAACGTAACACTGGAAACCACAAAATTTAAAAAAACATTAGCATACTTGATACTTAAGCAGGCTAAGCACCACCATGTGACAGGAGTCACATGATCTCATCGTCTACCCGTCCTCATCCCAACATGACATTCTTCAGGTCACCATGCGTCACTCACACCTCACTCTCCGCCTATATATAACGTCTTTCTATCTCTGTATGTTAGAAGTGATCAAGGTCCCAGTACCGAAACGTTTTCTAATAAATATGTCATAGTGTTTGCTTACGTGTCTTTCTAAACTAACAGCCTGGTTATCAGGCTCTGATCCCCCGTGAGGCCTGGTCAAGGATTAGGCACAGGGGACGTTGACCCCCGGAACGACCTCCAGGTAGACTCTAGGTAGACCATCCTAATCACTACCCTCACAACAACAAATCCAGCAGTCATCACTCACCTAAACATCCACCCCAACCACCATCAGCCTCTCCACTAACTACGGAAACCACCAGTCTCGGTCAGCGTGGCCAAAAAAAAAATATATATATATATATATATATATATATAAAAACAAGCGGGTCCTAAGCTTTCCATCAAGCAGATCAAAAGACCGCAAGAGGATTATGGGGAAGCAGACAAACAAGCTGCCCGCAGGGTAATGCAGGCAGCGCAGAACAAAGGAAACATTCTGCCTAGTCCTTTCTCCGGGATGAGAGGGAGAGTGAGCAAGAGGGAGGGAGACGGTGGGTGGAGGGGAAGATGGGAGAGCTGAAGGGATTACGGAGGAAGGAATGGAGGGAGAAAGGGTGGGAGGGCAGGAGGAGAGACTGGGAAGGGGGGAAAAGAAATGGCAGGTAAAAAGCAGTTCGAATAAGGGGAAGGGAGAAACGGCGTCAATTGTAGGGAAGAGACAGAGAAAGTGCTGATGGGGGAAACAGAAGAGAGGTGGGAGAGTAGAGAGGAGAAGGGGAGAAGAAATAAA
This sequence comes from Cherax quadricarinatus, assembly GCF_038502225.1. Classification (NCBI taxonomy): domain Eukaryota; kingdom Metazoa; phylum Arthropoda; class Malacostraca; order Decapoda; family Parastacidae; genus Cherax; species Cherax quadricarinatus. Next base: position 23,499,103 of record NC_091305.1, on the reverse strand, counting down.
ACACGAGGAATTGCAAGGGGAAGGGAGCTAGGTGTAATGGAAGGAATATGGGGCCACTCTGAAGCAAAGGAAAAAATGTTTAAAATTAATAGGAAAACAAGACAGGTTCACAGGGAGGAAAAAAATAGATTGCAGAAGACAGTAGAGAGGAAACAACGTGAGAGATGCAAGGAAACGTGTGGAAAAGTGAATGGGAACGAGAAAACTTGATAAAGTTGACGAGGAATAAAATGCATGAAAAGACATGGCGCAGGAGTTATTATAACAGTGACGCTCAAGAGAGTGAGGTTATACATTGTTTTGTGCCTCTTTTCTATCTACTTGTGGGCTCCCAGCATACACTTGTAGGCTCCCAGCATCCACTTGTGGGCTCCCAGCATCCACTTGTAGGCTCCCAGCATCCACTTGTGGGCTCTCAGCATCCACTTGTGGGCTCCCAGCATACACTTGTAGGCTTGCAGCATACACTTGTGGACTCCCAGCATCCTCATATGAGCTCGCGTCATCCACTTGTGGCCTCGCATCTTCCACTTGTGGCCTCGCATCAATCACTTGTGGCCCCGCCTTCTTCCACTTGTGGCCTCGCATGTTCCACTTGTGGACTCGCATCTTCCACTTGTGGCCTCGCATCTTCCACTTGTAGCCTCGCATCTTCCACTTGTGGCCTCGCATCTTCCACTCGTGGCCGTGCATGTTCCACTTGTGGCCTCGCATCTTCCACTTGTGGCCTCGCATCTTCCACTTGTGGCCTCGCATCTTCCACTTGTGACCTCGCATCTTCCACTTGTGGCCTCGCATCTTCCACTTGTGGCCTCGCATCTTCCACTTGTGGCCTCGCTGTCTATTCCACCTCAAAATAACATAATCTTCATTCTCAGAAATAATCATAAAACATAATGAAAAAATTATCTTGGTGAAAATATTCCGATGGCTTTGCCAGACGAGCGAAGTAAAAGTCCGTTGGTGAGTTTTCTTGTCGAAAAATCGGTCTGAAAATTACGAAATACTTGAAATATGAAGTATCGTACCTCAGTGATATCTCCCTTTATCATACTGATGGTATTCAGTGTCCTCAAACTGACAAACAAGAAAGTGGAAGAGGCAAGTGTAAATATTTTCCTGCCATTTACTGGAAACAATAGTTACATCAGACATCAGTTAAATATATTACCAAGAAAATTCTATTCACAGTATTTTCTGTGTATCATACATATAAACAGCTTTACACTGCAATTGTTTTTCTGCTCAAAGATTCGATCTCTGACTGCCTACATTCGTCTATATAAAGACTATCATATCAATATACACTATATCATATCAGTATACGCAGTACAGGGAACGAATTGTTGAACATATGGGTAAATGTTTAAGAACAGCATAACTGTTAGGTAAATTCTTATTATTTTGCAATTAGGGAACATGAGAATCCCTCAGATCACCCTGTGGGTGAGATCTTCTTCAAGGTGCTAATCACCTGTCCATCACACATTATTTTAATCCGAATCTCTGTACACACGCCATTGATACGCCATCTTGAATAACATTTTCAAAATTGTTGCAGAGTACTGAATATATTTTACTGCTGTTGGGTTTGTTTGGCCGCCTCTGCCTGAAAGTGGTGATTTATTCGTCAGGAAAAGTATGAAGAGTCCCATGAGACGGAGTTTTTGTCAACTGATGACCGGGAACTAGTTAAACACCCGGTTACTTACCCCAGGTATGATTCACACCCCAAACGAAACAAAAAAGGATCACTACACAGCAGTATATCCTGAAGTGATATCTTCGTTGCTATACAAACACGAATAATTCTTTTCTCCGCCTAAAAAAAAAAAAAAAAAAAAAAAAGTATTAATCTCCACTGAAAATTACTCGGGTCATGTAATGGGCAGAAATAAACATTGTGCCAACATTATTCATGGTACATAAAACAGGCAGGTGGGTGAACAAGACATATGAGCAACAATTGAGTTTTGTTTCTGCAATAAGGACACCCATGTGTTGCACGTGTATCTAATTTATTTAACCGAACTTTCAGTTTTCTGTGTATATGGAGGACGTGCTAGTATATATAATGTATATGATGTAATGTGAAATTATTATTGTGATGAGGGGAAATGCAAAAGTTGTAGGACAGGAGGGAAAAGTGTATCAAGAAAGGTAAAGAGGAAAGGGAGTGAGAATTATAAGGAATAAGAGGAGAAATCGTATAATGAAAGGAAAGGCAGTAAAAAGAAAAGAAGGGAAAGGAGATAAAATTGTATTAGAGAAAGATATGGAAGGAAAAAAAAAAAGGAAAGATATGGAAGGTGAGAAATATTTCTGGACATGTAGCTGACAGCTGGCCAAGGGAAATGAATTTCCATATAAAAATTTTAGTTGATATTATTAGAAATTTACACAGGACGAAGATGAAGAACGGTGTTTGACGGAGAGAGAGTACAAAATGGAGGAGGAACAGTATTTACCTACTTGAGAAGAACGATTCAGATGAGGGAGAGTGGGAGCTGGAGTGGAGTTAAAATGAGGGGGTTGGGTTCTGGTGAGTGGGGTAGAACAAGGATTATTGGGATGTAACTAGCTTGACCGAGTGAGACTAGTGAAGTGAGAAGTAAAACTGGGAAAACTGAAGTAGGGTTCAGCAGGCTATAGTGAGTTAGGAGGAGCTGGTAAGGGGAAGGAATAAGCCAGGTGAGTGGTGATGGGGGTTGGGGTGAATGAGATGCAGCAGGAATGATTACAACCAAAGTGCTGGTAGAGGGGTTATGAAGATTATTAATCATATTCCTGCTTATAGCATACAGTAGCAGGAGACACTAAACGCCATGCTGCAGTTATAATGATGTAGCTACCAGAGAGAAAGAGAGAGAGAGAGAGAGAGAGGGAGAGAGAGAGAGAGAGAGAGAGAGAGAGAGAGAGAGAGAGAGAGAGAGAGAGAGAGAGAGAGAGAGAGAGAGAGAGAGAGAGAGAGAGAGAGAGGGAGAGAGAGAGAGAGAGAGAGAATGAGAAACTGCTCTCTTCTCCCTGGGAACGTTCGTACGCCTACACACACAAAAAAAAAATCTTTTATTCCCAGTGTCTCTCAGGTTTACCGGACTTAATTACTGGATCTCCTGTGAATGTGTGCTTTCAGGCCATCATCAAAAGACCAGCATTAATGAGCCAGAAAGGAGAAGAGGGGGAGGGGGGCGAGAAGAGTAGGAAAGAGATTTTCTCTTTTTTATAAAAAGTCCTGTAGGATTAAGGGAAAATTATCATTCTGAGAGTCATGAATGAGAGAGGGAAATTTTCTTTTACTTTTAAGAATCAGAAAGGATGAAAAGGAAATATATAATTTTGAGATGAAAGAAGCAAGGGAAAGATTTTTATTTTGAGGGACGGGAAGGACTGAAGGAAAAATTTCATTTTACAAGACAGGAAGGATAGAGGAACTGTTTTAGCCATATGATACAGTACGCTGAGGTCAGTAGTCAAGAAAAGTCATTCTGTCATAAGCTGTCTGGAGATTAGTGTGAGGTGTTACTGAGCACCATGGTTTGCTGTAGTGTTTTAGAATCTCAGGTTAAAGTGTTGAAGAAAGAGGTTCTACTTCTTCAGGAGGAGAATAGGAGACTGAAACTTCACCTTGATGGGCTTGGAAGTGAGTGTGAAATGGTTGGATCTGGTAAGGAGGAAAAGGTTACCAGCAATGAGTTGGAGAGTGGCAGCCACTTTAAATGGCAAGTGGTTCGCACTTCAGGAAAAAAACATCAAGATAAGGAAGGTTAATAGAAAAGATTCGAAGGTAGGAAATCGATTCTCTGTTCTCCAGGATGAGTGTACTTCAGTGGTTAGTGAGATTAAGGTACCATTGACTCCCCTGCTATTCAAGGTAAGAACATTCCGGTTGTGGGAGACTCCCAGGTAAGATATATGGATGGTGCTTTTTGTAACAGAGATAGAAAGGTGAGACAAAGAGTGTGCTTCTCAGGAGCTAGTGTTGGTGACAGTCAACAGGTTGCATAATATTATGTCAGGTAATAGGAACAAGCCCATTATCTGTCTTAGTGCTGGTGGAAATGACATCGGGAAGGGCAGGAGACAGGAGCTGCTGGATAAGTATAAGTCAGCCAGAGATGTAGTCCGGTCTAGGGAAGGGGTCCCAATCATATGTAGCATTTTTCTTAGAAGGGGAGTGGGCAGTGAATGGATGTCTAAAGCAATTGGTATACACTGCTGGCTAGACAAGTACTGCAACAAACTTGGAATCCCATTCATTGATAACTGGGACAAATTCTATGGCAAACGTGATATGTATGCAAGGGATGGGGTACATCTCACTGGGGCTGGAGTGGTTGCATTAGCTAGCTCGATTGAGGGGGTCATTGCTGATTTGTCTAGGACTTTAAACTGATAGATTATAGAGGTATGGGTGAGTGTGGAAAACGATCAAGCAGCCATACTAGGGCTGAAAACAGCAGATATTACAAGGATACCTCAGGGATATGTTTAAAAGACAATATTCAAAATAAAGTTGCTAGTAAAGGCAAAACCATTGATCAACAAACAAAGAGAGACAGTAGAGGGCAGCGAGTGACTAGCTCCCTTAAGGTTTACTATATTAATAGTAAGAGTCCAAAAAATAAGATAGATAGGATAAGATTACTTGCAAGTGCAGGTAATATAGACATTATTGCTATAATGGAGACCTGGCTCAACCTGAAAGATAGAGAAATGCCTTCTGTATGCAACCTGCAGTGTTATAAACTATTCCACACTGATTGCGTCAACAGGAAGGGTAGTGGAGTGGTGATGTATGTCAGAGATAATTTAAATTGTTGTGTTAGATAAGATATAAGATTAAAAATATTGAACACACAATCTGTTTGGCTACAGTTTCTCGAGGGTCGTGAAAAACTAATTTTAGGTGCGATTTATAGGCCCACAAACCTTGATAGGGAGTGCAGTAAGATGCTATGGGACGAAATTCATAAGGCGTCTAGATATGAAAATGTTGTGTCAGTGGGAGATTTTAACTTTAGACTAATTGACTGGAACAATGTGACAGGAAGTCTTGAGTCTAATGGCTTTCTTGATACGGTTCAGGATTGCCTTTAAAACTGTTTGTGACAGAACCAATTATAGAAAACAATCTGCTTGACTTGGTTCTTGCCAACGGGGTAACGAAGTGAGATATCAATATGACAGTTTTCTGAGCACTATACATGCTGCTCAAAGAACGTTTATCCCATATAAAGAAATTAGATCAAATAGAAATGACCCAAAATGGATGAATAATAGGCTCAAATATCTACTAGGGCATAAGAAAGGAATTTATAGGCGTATCAAAAGAGGTGAGGGTCATCTTATAAATCAGTATATTGACATTAAGAGGAACATTAAAAAGGGGATAAGAAAAGCTAAAAGGGACTATGAAATTAAAGTTGCTAGGGATTCTAAAACTAACCCAAAAAGTTTTTTCCAGGTCTATAGAACAAAAGTTAGAGATAAAATAGGTCCCCTTAAAAATAACTATGGGCACCTTACTGACAAAGAGAATGAAATGTGCTCGATTTTTAATAATTATTTTCTCTCAGTTTTTACACAGGAAGACACTAACAATATTCCAGTAATTAATTTTTATAGTGGGCTAGAAGAAGATAAATTATGTAACATCACAGTCACTAGTGAAATGGTTGTGAAGCAGATAGACAGACTGAAGCAAAATAAGTCGCCGGGTGCTGATGAGGTTTTTTCAAGGGTTCTTAAGGAATGCAAAATGGAACTCTGTGAACCATTAATTAATATTTTTAATTTATCTCTTGAAACAGGTGTAGTGTCTGATATGTGGAAGATGGCTAATGTAATTCCTATTTTTAAAACAGGGGACAAGTCGTTACCGTCAGATTACCGCCCAATAAGCCTGACCTCAATTGTAGGCAAATTACTAGAGTCAATTATAGCTGAGATTATAAGAAGCCATCTCGATAAGCATAGCTTGATTAATGATACTCAGCATGGATTCACAAGAGGCCGGTCTTGTCTAACTAATTTATTAACTTTCTTCAGTAAAGCTTTTGAGGCTGTTGACCAGGATAAAGAATTTGATATTATTTACTTAGATTTTAGTAAGGCTTTTGATAGAGTTCCGCACCATAGACTGTTAAAGAAAGTGGCAGCTCATGGCATTGGGGGAAAAGTGCTCTCGTGGATCAAGTCATGGCTCACTGACAGGAAGCAGAGAGTGTCCATAAATGGGGTTAAATCCGAGTGGGGATCTGTAACAAGTGGCGTTCCACAGGGATCAGTCTTGGGCCCGTTGTTGTTTATAATATATATCAATGATCTTGATGAGGGAATTACTAGTGATATGAGCAAATTCGCCGATGACACAAAGATAGGTAGGATAATTGATTCAAACGTAGATGTTATGGAACTTCAGGAGGATTTAAACAAACTCTATTCTTGGTCAGAAAAGTGGCAGATGCAGTTCAATGTAGATAAATGCAAGGTTCTGAAGCTTGGGAGTGCCCATAACCCTAGTACTTATAAGTTAAATGATGTAGAACTTAGCCATACAGATTGCGAAAAGGACTTGGGGGTTATGGTGAGCAGCAACCTTAAACCAAGACAGCAATGCCTAAGCGTATGTAATAAGGCAAATAGATTACTGGGATTTATATCAAGAAGTGTAAGCAACAGAAGTCCAGAGGTCATACTGCAGCTTTATACATCATTAGTAAGGCCTCACCTAGATTATGCAGCTCAGTTCTGGTCTCCATATTACAGAATGGACATAAATTCGTTAGAAAACATTCAGCGTAAGATGACTAAATTAATACATAGCATTAGAAATCTTCCTTATGAAGAAAGATTGAAGACTCTTAAGTTACATTCACTTGTTAGACGAAGAATGAGGGAAGACCTGATCGAAGTGTATAAGTGGAAGATAGGTATTAATAAAGGGGATATTAATAAGGTCTTGAGGATGTCTCTCCAAGAGAGAACCCGCAGTAATGGATTTAAATTAGATAAGTTTAGATTTAGAAAGGACATAGGAAAGTATTGGTTTAGAAATAGGGAAGTGGATGAGTGGAACAGTCTACCTAGTTGGGTTATTGAGGCTGGGACTTTGGGTAGTTTCAAATTTAGGTTGGATAAGTACATGAGTGGGAGGGGTTGGATTTGAGTGGGACTTTCACATCAGAGCTTATTTCTTGGGTGGCATTGAAAATTGGGTTGGGCAAATGTTTTGTTAGTGGGATGAATTGTAAAGGACCTGCCTAGTATGGGCAAACAGGCCTCCTGCAGTGTTCCTCCTTTCTTATGTTCTTATGTTAACAGGGAATCACTAGCTAATAATCTTGAGGTTAAAAATGAGCTTGGGGAAAGCAATCACAAATCACTTAGTTTCAACATATCATGGAATTACACAAATAACTGCAATCAAGTCTCTGTCCCAGACTTCCATTTGGCTGATTTCATGGGACTGAGAAATTACCTGTGTGGCCTGAACTGGAATGACCTGAGTATGGGTCAGGTAGGTGGTCTTGGTTGCCAGTATGACGTTTTTCAGAGCATAGTTCTAACTCCCCAGACAACTTACGTTTCGAGTAGGGAAATTAGATCTAACAAAAATGATCCCAAATGGATGAACAATAGATTAAAACATCTCATTGGTCAAAAGAGAGACATATACAGGCTTATCAAAAGAGGGAATGGGCAGTTAAGAAATCAATATATTCAATTAAAGAGTGAAATAGATAAAGGAATTAGAAAAGCAAAAAAGGGTTATTAGGGTAAAGTCGCAAGGGATTCGAAGACTAACCCAAAAGGGTTCTTTCACGAATACTGAAGTAAGATTTGGGACAAGATAGGCCCATTTAAAGGTAACTCAGGTCAGATCACTGAGAGTGATATGGAAATATGTGAAATTTTCAATTCTTTCTTCCTCTCAGTTTCTACTCAGGAAGATACTAGCGAAATTCCAGAAATAATAAATTATGTAGAACAGGACGATAATAAACTACGCACGATTGCGGTAACTAGTGACATGGTCCTCAGACAAATAGAGAAACTAAAATCTAACAAATCCCCTGGCCCTGATAAACTGTTTGCAAGGGTTTTAAGGAATGTAAAGAGGAATTCAGCATACCTTTGGGTAATCTTTGCAACATATCACTACAAATTGGCATAGAGCCAGACAAGTGGAAAATGGCAAATGTAATGCCAATTTACAAAGGAGGAGACAGGTCCTTAGCTTCGAACTATAGACCAATAAGCCTTACCTCCATAGTGGGAAAATTTATGGAATCAATAATTGCCGAAGCAATTCGTAGCCATCTTGAAAGGCATAAATTGATTAATGAATCTCAGCATGGTTTTACAAAGGGGCGTTACTGTCTTACGAATTTATTAACTTTTTTCACTAAGGTATTTGAGGAGGTAGATCATGGTAATGAATATGATATTGTGTATATGGACTTCAGTAAGGCTTTCGACTGAGTTCCACATCAGAGGCTATTGAGGAAACATAAGGCACACGGAATAGGAGTAGAAATTTTTTTTCTTGGGTAGAGGCATGGTTGACAAAAGGGCAGCGGAGAGTTTGCATAAATGGGGAGAAATCAGAATGGGGGAACATCACAAGTGATGTTCCTCAGGGGTCAGTGTTGGGCCCCTTGTTATTCACAATTTTCATAAACGACATAGATGAGGGAGTAAATACCGACTTAAGCAAATTTGCTGATGACATAAAAATAGGCTGTCCAATTCATTCTAGTCAAGATATTAGAGCACTCCAGGATGCTTTGAATAGACTGATGCAGTCGTCGGAGAAGTGGCAGATGCAGTTAAAATATAGTCAAATGCAAAGTTCATAATGTTGGACAGGAAAATAACCATGGAACATTTAAACTAAATAATGTAGATCTTAATATTGCTGACTTAGAAGTTCTGGTCAGCAGTAATCTTAAACCAAGACAACAGTGCATAAATGGTCACAATAAAGCGAACAGAATCCTTGGCTTCATATCAAAAAAGTATAAATAATAGAAGTCCTCAGGTTGTTCTTCAACGCTATATATCTTTGGTTGGGCCTCATTTAGTTTATGTTGCACAGTTCTGGTCACCGTATTACAGAATGGATATAAATGCACTGGAAAACGTACAGAGGAGGATGACAAAAGTTGATCCTATGTATCAGAAATCTTCCTTATGAGGATAGACTGAGGGCTCTGAATCTGCACTTTCTAGAAAGACGTAGAATTAGGGAAGATATGAGTGAGGTGTATAAATGGAAAACAGGAATAAATAAAGGAGATGTAAATAGCGTGCTAAAAATATCTAGCCAAGACAGAAGTCGCAGCAATGGTTTCAAGTTGGAAAAATTCAGATTCAGGAAGGGTGTTGAAAAGCACTGGTTTGGTAATAGAGTTGTGGATGATTGGAACAAACTCCCGAGTACCGCCATAGAAGCTAAAACGTTGCCTAGGTTTAAAAATAGGTTAGATAAACACACGAGTGTGTATGGGTGGGTGTGAGTTGGACCTGGGTAGCTTGTGCTAATAGGCCTGATGCCGTGCTTCTTCCTTAACTGAAGATGACCTGAACCTCACTAGGTTGGGTCAGTGGCATGAGCCGGGGGTGACATGGACCTGTCTCACATGGGCCAGTAGGCCTGTTGCAGTGTTCCTTCTTTCTTATGTTCTTTTGAAATACTGAAGGCAATACGGAAGGAAATACTGAGGGAAATACTGAAGAAAATACTTAAGAAAATACTGAAGGAAGTACTGAAGAAAATGCTGAAGGAAGTACTGAAGGAAGTACTGAAGGAAATGCTGAAAGAAATATTGAAGGAAATACTTAAGGAAATTCTTAAGAAAAGTTGTCCTTCAGACAGACATGACGGACTTGGGGAAAGTGTCTATTGTGGATGACAGGAAGGGCTGAATAAAGACTTTTATAATTTATAAGACAAGAAGGATGGACAGAAGCGTTTTCTTTGTACAGACAGGAAGGACAGAGGAGGGAAAAAAATATAAATTTGGAGAAAGAGGAAGTTCTGAGGGGAAAGTTTTTAATTTCAAGAAACAGGAAGAACACAGAGAAAGCTTCAAGAGCGAGAAACAGGAAGAACCAAGCGTATGTTATATTAACGAACGTCGGGACGAATCAAGGGAGAGGAGAATCTTTTTCTTCCTGAGAGAGAGAGAGAGAGAGAGAGAGAGAGAGAGAGAGAGAGAGAGAGAGAGAGAGAGAGAGAGAGAGAGAGAGAGAGAGAGAGAGAGAGAGAGAGAGAGTAAGAGACAAAGGATAAGAGGAAAACTAAGTAGGAATTTCCAGGGAACTTTGATCTGACGTGTACCAAAACACCGCCATCTTCTGTTTATTTACATGTTGCGAGAACAAAATTTGTTAGTTGCCATAGTGATTTTTAAATATTCTTGGATTGGGGTATTTTTGGGGAGGGGGGAGGGGGAGGGGGTGTTGTGTGGGTGTTGCTGGCATTAATAAGTATGTGAATGAATTCATATACTTATTATTATTATTATTATTATTATTATTATTATTATTATTATTATTATTATCATTATTATTATTATTATTATTATTATTATTATTATTATTATTATTATTATTATTACTGAGGAAACATCAAAAACCCATCGTAGTCAAACAGCAATAATGCAATGGGAGATAATCTTGATTCAATACGAAGAATCGTGGGTACGGTAGCTCCAGAGTCCTGGACCTAGACCCCTTTCCCCATCATTCAAGGCACTTACCTCTCGAAGGGAGCAGTGGGTCGAGTACAGTGAGAGTTGGAAGCTCACTCGACAAGTACAACTTCGCACTTTGACTCGACTCCAGACAGAGAAAGGAAATCCGAGGCAACGGAACGGGGGAAGACGATTAAAACTAATGGCAAACCCCCTCTAAAACAAGCCATTTTTCTAACCTAGTAAGCCAATGCCCAAGCCACTGAACCTGTTACTCTTAGAACTGGCTTGCCCGTTCCGTGGACTGTTAAAAATTTAGGCGATGCCTTACTAGATCCTTACTAGATTACTGAGTGATGACGTTATTTAACGCGAGAAACGGCCATGTGAAGCTAGAATGATCTATTCAACGCTAGATGATGCAGAGAAGCAGCGCTAAACATCGTTATTCGAAGCAAGATAACGTAAGAAAGCATTTGGCAGTGATATTCAAGACTACGTGAGGAAACGTCTGGACCACTGTATTCAACACCTAAACCACTGTATTCAACACCTAAACCACTGTATTCAACACCTCGACCATTGTATTCATTGACTCGGCCACTGCATTCAACGCCTCGACCACTATTCAACGCCTGGACTACTGTATTCAACGCCTGGACCACTGTATTCAACACCTAAACCACTGTATTCAACGCCTCGACCATTGTATTCATCGACTCGGCCACTGTATTCAACGCCTCGACCACTATTCAACGCCTGGACTACTGTATTCAACGCCTGAACCACTGTATTCAGCACCTGAACCACTGTATTCAACGCCTCGACCATTGTATTCATCGACTTGGCCACTGTATTCAACGCCTCGACCACTATTCAACGCCTGGACTACTGTATTCAACGCCTGAACCACTGTATTCAACGCCTGTATTACTGTATTCAACGCCTGGACCACTGTTTTCAACGCCTCGACCACTGTATTCAACGCCTGAACCACGGTATTCAACGCCTGGATCACTGTATTCAACTCTTAGATCACTGTATTCAGCCCCCTTGACCACTGTATTCAACGCCTGACAACGACTGATTCTATTCAAGTTGTGGACCGATGAAACAACGCCTGACAACGTTAGACCACGCCAGACAACGCTAGACATCGCCATAAAAAGTTAGATAACGCCTGGAACGTCATTAAAGACCAGGCGACGCCAGACAACGGTACTCAACGCTGGACAGAGCTAGACATGGAATAATTCGCCTGGATGCTGCTATCAGTTTTGACCCTTAATTCAAAACACAGTTTCACTCTCAAGGTGCGGATAGAGTGCATGTTTCAATTTCGGGTTATCCAGGACACAGTTCTTGTTATCCTGGACACAATTCTGGTTATCTTGGAGACAACTACACGGACGACAAGTGCCAGTACCTTAAAATGCAACATACATAGTATTTACAAACAGTAATAAAGTTTCGTTATTATATTATGTATTACCACTAAAAACTACGCCTCATAATAAATAAATATGGTTGATTGGTTGGTTGGTCATTAAGGCAGCACTTGACATTTACAACACCAGTCAGGAACACTTTAATTCCCAAAGCAGGTATCAAATGAAACTCTCAGTGTATGTACACTGAGAGACATACACATCCTGGAATGTTGTACATGAATGGTATATAATACCGATAAGATGAAGAATTACCCAGATGTTGTACGTGTGTCTGATTCTTCACCTGTAGGCGTAAATAGGCGTGCAAAATTAATGATTGGCTGACTGAGTTAGAAGGCTGTCATTTAAGCAAGGGTCATTAAGGCTGCAATGTAACCTGTACCTTGCCGGTCAGTGGTATTTTAACCTAATACTGGGATTAAAGTTATCTCACTGTTTACATAATGAGGCACACAGCCCTCCAAATAAGTATATTATGCACCTGAATACAGAAATCCTTTTATAAGCAACATGTCCAAGTATTTCGTGCGTGATACATGGTACTAAAAGTTCTTAAGTGTTACGAAATCAAGAGTAATATTGTTGTATTGTGTACAGCGAACAGGATGACTGAATATATTCTCAGTGCATACACAACAAGAGTGGCTGGTTGGTTAATTGGTTTAAGGCTAAACAAAGGGTCAGTGAGTCCACATCAAGGGTGATATACTCATCAGTACACATGTCGATATCAATCAAAATTATAAAATAAAGATAGAATAAAACATGTAGATGACACTATTAACTGTATGAACCAATGAAAGATAATGTAATTATACAACTGTGTGAGACAGCTGGGATTCGATTCTCCTTCCTGAGTGTGACCGCGCGACTACGCAGGTAGGGCGGAGTGTCACTGCAGTCATCACAGGACATCAGTACGGATTCAGAAAACGTCTCCCAAATAGTGTTGCGGAGGGTGGTCCAGCTGGTGGATAACCCAGCTAGAGGGTGGCCCAGCTGGTGCTGTGAAGGGTGACCCAGCTGGTACTGTGAAGGGAGGCCCAGCTGGGCGGAGAAGTGAATGACAGGAGGAGGATCCCGTTGATTACTAGCTCCAGCAAGAACAAAACAAAAGATCAGTGTTGGATTAGAACTGCCGGGAGGGAATTGGATCGTTTGAGTAACTTCCGAGGGAGAAATGGAAAAGATTAGTCGCACGGGAGCCAGGAGGAGGACACCGGGAAGAGGCGAAGAATCAGAAGAACAAAATAAAAAGATGAAAAACAGAAAGAGGTGGAGGGCGAGTAATATAATATATATGGGAAATAGATAGAAGAGAAGGAAGTAGAGCTTCGACACTGACTGACTGAGGGACTGACTGCGGGACTGACTGCGGGACTGACTGCGGGACTGACTGCGGGACTGACTGCGGGACTGACTGCTTCAAAATTACTTCTTCAAGACTGAGGAAATGATCACTTCATATTTACCTCTCCACTGCTGATGTCTTCAAATTTAAGCTCCTGGAGAGCAAAATGTTGAGATACTTCTACATAATGAGTACCAGTCTCTCTCTCTCTCTCTCACACACACACACACACATACACACACACACACACACACACACACACACACACACACACACACACACACACACACACACACACACACACACACACACACACACACACACACACACACACACACACACACACACACATATATATATATATATATATATATATATATATATATATATATATATATATATATATAACCAGAAAAAGTCATTATTATTTTTATATTTGAAAATAACCCGCCGGAGGGAAGCAAATTCTACTTTTCTTTACTTGCCGACAGGGAGGGAGGACAGGGATAATCTACATGAAGACTTGAATATTCTTCAAGGCGTATGAAAACACATAGCTGCTGTAGTTCAACCCCAACAAGTGCAGGTTCACGCAGATCACGAAGGGTGAGAAATAGCCAGAGATGGCGTACTGCCTAAGACGATAGTAAGGCCAAACATCGACGAAAGAGAAGGATCCGCTAGTAAACATTGCGTGAAACATGTCGCTGAAAGCACACCTTATCCACATAACTTCTGTAGCTTAAATGAGACTGGTAAACTTAAGAACTGCCTTCAGAGATTTAAAGAAGACATTAGAATACCCTCCAGGACATATGTCAGAATAATAAAAAGAGCCTGCCATCGGATCTAAACCTGATCAAGCATGACAAGAGGATCGAATGTGTCCTGAGGCTTCCAAACTAGACTAGTCCCCGAGGTGAAGATGCTGAGATACAAGGGAAAAATTATAAAGGGAACTGAACCTAACAGCTATGGAAAAGAGCTAATTAAGAAAATAACATGACTGAGGCGTTCAAGATACTAAAAATATTTCGCAGAGCTGACAGGAAGAGATTGTTCGAAATGCTATATACAGAAACACGAGGACGCAGATGGAAGCTAAACACGCTTGAGGGTAACACAGCGAAATATACTAGACGAAGAGGTGGTGGAAGTAAAAACTTCTTGCATTATTTCAGAGCAAGATATGACGGACCTAAAGAGGTCAGAAACGAATTTCACCGGTCGATGTAACAGATGTTCAGGTACAAGAGACTCAACCCCCTTTACAAGCACATATCGGTGAATGCAACGCCTTAAAACACTCATAACTACAGGACTCGTAAAAAAATAAAGCAAGAACAATAAGCGTAAAGAACGAAAGGGGAAAACGATTCCGTGAAAGACGAGATCACAACAAATGCTTCAGAGGAAAGGAAGAGGAAGGTAAAAAGATGGGAAGATGACGATTCCGGCAGAGTTTTGAGAGCCATTAATTACATTATGTTGAGGAGGAAGAAGAGGAGAAGATTGGAAAGAAAGGGGAGGGAGGAAGGTAGGAGAGTTGAAGAAGTTAGAGGGGGAAAAGGTGCCAGATAAGAGGAGGAGAAGGCGGACAAGAGGGGAAGAGGAGAAAGACGAAGATGTGAGGATGACGAAAAGAAAAAGAGAAGAGGACGCCGAGCAGAAGAAGGAAGAGGGGAAAAACAGGAGAATGAAGAGAGGAAAAAGAAGATCAGGAAGAGGTAAAAAAGGAGAAGGATGAAAAGAAGCAGAGGAGGAGGCGGAGGAGGAGGAGGAAAAGATTAAGAGGAAACAAAACAGGAGGGTGGAAGAAGAGCAGGAGGAGAAGAAGTATTTTAAAAGGAGGATTATTTGAAGATTAAACAGTAGAAAGAGAAGAAAAGAAAGAAGAATGTAGGCCAGGAAAAAAGATGGGTGAGTGAAGAGAGACTTAGAAATAAGAAGAGCTGAGAAGATAATAAAGATGACAAAGAGAGAGAGGAGAAGGAGGAGGAGGCCTGGAAGACCATTAAAGGAATAATAAATGCATAGAAAATGACAACAATGAGGGAGCGAGAAGAAATGGGAGAATAATGAAAAAACTTTCAATAAATCTGGATAAGGCATGAATAGAATGAAGGCAGAGACAGAAAAGAAAAAAGATCATAATAGTGAGAAGTGTTTTTTAAAATGGCGCCAAGAAAGAGAAGTGCAGAACTTGAAATTATTCATAGAGTGAAGAAATGAGAAGACATATAACACCGAGAGAGAAAATACTTAGAATAACATGCAAGTTGAAGCGAAGAAAGAGAGGGAGATACACTGCAACAAGAGAGGGAGAAACACTGCAACAAGAGGGAGATACACTGCAACAAGAGAGGGAGATACACTGCAACAAGAGAGGGAGATACACTGCAACAAGTGGGAGATACACTGCAACAAGAGGGAGATACACTGCAACAAGAGAGGGAGATACACTGCAACAAGAGAGGGAGATACACTGCAACAAGAGAGGGAGATGCGCTGTAACAAGAGGGAGATACACTGCAACAAGAGGGAGATACACTGCAACAAGAGAGGGAGATACATTGCAATAAGAGGGAGATACACTGCAACAAGAGAGGGAGATACACTGCAACAAGAGAGGGAGATACACTGCAACAAGAGAGGGAGATACACTGCAACAAGAGAGGGAGATACACTGCAACAAGTGGGAGATACACTGCAACAAGAGGGAGATACACTGCAACAAGAGAGGGAGATACACTGCAACAAGAGAGGGAGATGCGCTGTAACAAGAGGGAGATACACTGCAACAAGAGAGGGAGATACGCTACAAGAAGAGGGAGATACACTGTAACAAGAGAGGGAGATACATTGTAACAAGAGGGAGATACACTGCAACAAGAGCGACGAAATACACTGCAACAAGGAGGAGATACACTGTAATAAGAGGGAGATACACTGCAACAAGAGAGAGATGCACTGCAACAAGAGAGGGAGATACGCTACAAGAAGAGGGAGATACACTGTAACAAGAGGGAGATACACTGCAACAAAAGGGAGATACACTGCAACAAGAGGGAGATACACTGCAACAAGAAGGAGATACACTGCAACAAGAGATGGGGATACGCTGCAACAAAATGGAGATGCGCTACAAGAAGAGGGAGATAATATTCAAGAGGAGGAATTCCATTAAGGTGCAACTACAAAGAGAAAGAATTACAAAAGGGATAAATTACGGAAAGAATGAGATATTACAACAAGAGAAAACATTATAAAACAAAAAAAAATTAATCCATTTGGAAATACAAAAGCAGGAACCAGCACCATGTTGGTAGATGCTGGAGGTGAGAGAAGACAGGTGGTCCTTCAAGGTCTTCCTCAGGTTGGAGGTGAGAGAAGACAGGTGGTCCTTCAAGGTCTTCCTCAGGCTAGAGGTGAGAGAAGACAGGTGGTCCTTCAAGGTCTTCCTCAGGCTAGAGGTGAGAGAAGACAGGTGGTCCTTCAAGGTCTTCCTCAGGCTGGAGGTGAGAGAAGACAGGTGGTCCTTCAAGGTCTTCCTCAGGTTGGAGGTGAGAGAAGACAGGTGGCGCTTCAAGGTCTTCCTCAAGCTGGAGGTGAGAGAAGACAGATGGTCCTTCAAGGTCTTCCTCAGGTTGGAGGTGAGAGAAGACAGGTGGTGATTCAAGGTCTTCCTCAGGTTGGAGGTGAGAGAAGACAGATGGTCTTTCAAGGTCTTCCTCAGGCTGGAGGTAAGAGAAGACAGGTGGTGCTTCAAGGTCTTCCTCAAGCTGGAGGTGAGAGAAGACAGGTGGTGCTTCAAGGCCTTCCTCAGGCTAGAGGTGAGAGAAGACAGATGGTCCTTCAAGGTCTTCCTCAGGCTGGAGGTGAGAGAAGACAGGTGGTGCTTCAAGGTCTTCCTCAGGCTGGAGGTGAGAGAAGACAGATGGTCCTTCAAGGTCTTCCTCAGGCTGGAGGTGAGAGAAGACATATGGTCCAGCGTCTTCAAGAGCAAAATTGATCGAAGAAGCAAGACAGTTGACCCATCAATTGTACCTCATCAAGAGAGCGTGACCCAATCTATTGCACCAAGAATCAAATGACTTATTAGAAGTAGTTCAGGACTGTTTTTTGAAGCAGTTTGTAACAGAACCTACAAGGGGAAATAACCTTCTTGACTTGATTCTGGCAAACAAGGAAACCCTTGTTAAAAATTTAGAAATTACAGAGGAACTCGGCACAAGCGATCACAGATCAATTACCTTTAGCATAGAATGGAAGTATGACAGTAGGGATAATTCAGTAATGGTCCCGAATTTTCGCTGAGCAGATTACAATGGGCTTAGAGAACACTTGTCATCTGTTGACTGGGGTAACGAAGAGAGCTATCAATATGACAGCTTTCTGAACACTATACATGCTGCCCAAAGAAGATTTATCCTGTATAAAGAAATTAGATCGAATAAAAATGACCCAAAATGGATGAATAATAGGCTCAAATATCTTTTAGGGCAATAGAAAGGAATTTATAGACGTATCAAAAGAGGTGAGGGTCATCTTATGAATCAGTATATTGACATTAAAAGGTACACTGAAAAGGGGATAAGAAAAGCTAAAAGGGAGTACGAAATTAAAGTTGCTAGGGATTCGAAAACTAACCCAAAAAGTATTTTCCAGGTGTATAGAACAAAAGTTAGAGATAAGATAGGGCCCCTTAAAAATAACTATGGGCATCTTACTGATAAAGAGAACGAAATGTGCTCGATTTTAAATAATTATTTTCTCTCGATTTTTACACAGGAAGACACTAACAATATCCCAGTAATTAATTTTTATAGTGGGCCTGAAGAAGATAAATTATGTAACATCACAGTCACTGAAAATAAATGGTATAAAATACCGACACAATGTAAACATAAACACAGATGCAATTTAATGTGATCCTTTACTGACAACGTTTCGCCCACACAGTGGGCTTTTTCAAGTCCTATTATATATATCCTATTATATAGTCTTACTGTCTTCAAGTTATGTCCTGGAATTTGTATTGATAAAGCCACTGGATGGCGAAACGTCTACAATAAAGATACCCAGATGTTGCACATGTGTCTTAATTTCATCTTGTCGGTATTGTATACCATTCTTGTACAACTTGTCAGACACTGCAACATCACGGAATCTTGATTCTGAGGACATGTACATAACGTTCACGACTACAACAACTACTACTACAACTAACCCGTCTCTTTGGGAAGGACCTACTTCCACTGGGAAATCCCGCCTACCAGGGACTATGCCCTTGTCTGCTACACCTGACGTTAGTATATACGCGCCAGGCTCTTTGCTTCTGCTTCAGAATCTCCACGACTACGGTGCTCTTCGCACCTACTCCAAGGTTGAGGGACTGATTACCTCATCTTCTGTATATAGTCCTACTGTCTTCAAGTTATGTCCTGGAATTTGTATTGATAAAGCCACTGGATGGCGAAACGTCAACAATAAAGATACCCAGATGTTGCACATGTGCCTTAATTTCACCTCATAGGGAAGATTTCTGATACATGGGATCAACTCTGTCATCCTCCTTTGTACGTGTTCCAGTGCATTTATATCCATTCTGTAATACGGTGACCATTACTGGGCAGCATAATCTAAATGAGGCCTAACCAAGGATATATAGAGCTGAAGAATAACCTGAGGACTTCTATTATTTATACTTCTTGCTACGAAGCCAAGGATTCTGTTAGCTTTATTGCGAACACTAATGCACTGTTGTCTTAGTTTTAGATTACTGCTAACCAGAACTCCTAAATTCTTTTCGCAAACCGTAATATTAAGATCTACATTATTTAGTTTATATGTGGCATGGTTATTTCCCTGTCCAACATTTAAAACTTTGCATTTGTCTATATTAAACTGCATCTGCCACTTCACCGACCACTGCATCAGTCTGTTCAAATCATCCTGGAGTGCTCTAATGCCCTCATTGGACTGCCTATTTTGGCATCATCAGAAAATTTGCTTATGTCGTTATTTATTCCCTCATCTATGTCGTTTATGTAGATTGTGAACAACAAGGGGCACAACACTGAGTTTTCTGGAACACGACTTGTGACGTGCCCCCATTCTGATTTCTCCCCATTTATGCAAACTCTCTGCTACTGGTTTGTCAACCATGCCACTACCTAGAAAAAAATTTCTCCTCCTATTCCGTGTGCCGTAAGTTTCCTCAATAGCCTTTGATGTGGAACTCTATCGAAAGCCTTACTGAAGTCCATATACATAATTTAATATTCAATACCATGATCTACCTCCTCAAATACCTTAGTGAAGAAAGTAAATTCGTAAGACAGGAACGCCCCTTTGTAAAACCGTGTTGAAATGCATTAATAAATTTATGCCTTTCAAGTTGGCTATGAAATGCTTCGGTAATTATAGATTCCATAAATTTTCCCACTATAGAGGTAAGGCTTATTGGTCTATAGTTCGAAGCTAAGGACCTGTCACCTGCCTTGTAAATATGTGTTACATATACAATTTTCCACTTATCAGGCACTATGCAAACAATTCATCAGATCAGGACCTGGGGATTTGTTAGGGTTTTAATTTCTCTATTTGTCTGAGAACCATATCACTAGTTACCGCAATCGTGCATAGTTTATTATCGTCCTATTCTACATAATCCATTATTTCTGGAATGTCGCTAGTATTTTCCTGGATAAAAACTGAGAGGAAGTAAGTATTGAAAATTTCACACATATCCTTATCACTGTCAGTGATTTGACCTGAGTTACTTTTAAATGGGCCTATCTTGTCCCTAATCTTACTTCTATATAACTGAAAGAACCCTTTTGGGTTAGTCTTCGAATCCCTTGCCACCTTAACCTCAAAATCTGTTTTTGCTTTCCTTATTCCTCTTTTTATTTCTCTCTTTAATTGAATATATTGATTTCTTAACTGCCCATTCCCTCTTTTGATACGCCTATATATGCCTCTCTTTTGACCAATGAGATGTTTTAATCTATTGTTCATCCATTTGGGATCATTTTTGTTAGATCTAATTACCCTACTCGGTACATAAGTTGTCTGGGCAGCTAGAACTATGCTCTGAAAAAGTAATATTGGCAACCAAGATCACCTACCTGACCCATAGTCAGGACATCCCAATTTAGCCCACCCAGGTAATTTTTCATTCCCATGAAGTCGGCCAAGCAAAAGTCTGG
The DNA here is from genome assembly GCF_038502225.1 of Cherax quadricarinatus. NCBI lineage: Eukaryota > Metazoa > Arthropoda > Malacostraca > Decapoda > Parastacidae > Cherax > Cherax quadricarinatus. Next base: position 23,478,387 of record NC_091305.1, on the reverse strand, counting down.
GACAGAGATTTGATTGCAGTTTTCTGGGTAATTCCATGATATATTGAAACTAAGTGATTTGTGATTGCTTTCCCCAAGCTCATCATTAACCTCAAGATTATTAATGAATGATTCTTTGTTGGTAAGAACGAAGTCAAGTAGATTGTTACCTCTAGTTGGTTCTGTCACAAACTGTATTAAAAAGCAATCCTGAACCGTATCAAGAAAGTCACTAGACTCAAGATTTCCTGTCACATTGTTCCAGTCAATTAGTCTAAAGTTAATATCTCCCATTAATACATTTTCATATCTATTGCCTTATGAATTTCGTCCCATAACAGCTTGCTGCACTCCCTATCAAGGTTTGGGAGCCTATAAATCACACCCAAAATTAATTTGTCACGACCCTCGAGAAACTGTAGCGAAACAGATTCTGTGTCCGATGTTTCTAATCTTACATCATGTCTAAGACAACACTTTAAATTTTCTTTGACATACATCGCCACTCCACCACGCTTGCTGTTAACCCTATCAGTGTGCAATAGTTTATAATCCTGTATGTTGCATTCAGAAAGCATTTCTCTATCTTTCAGGTTGAACCATGTCTCTGTTATAGCAATAATATCTATATTACCTGTATTTCCAAGTAATCTTAGCTCATCTTTCTTATTTCTTAGGCTACTACTATTTGTATAGTAAACCTTAAGGGAGTTGGTCACTCGTTGCCTTCTACTATCACTCTTTGTTGATCAATTGGATATTGTCTTTTAAACATATCCCTTAGGTATCCCGGTAATATCTGCTGTTTTCAACCTAATACCGCAGCCTGGTTGTCTCCCACAAACACCCATACCTCTATAATCTATCAGTTTAAAGTCCTAGACAAGTCATCGATTACCCCCTCAATTGAATTGGCTAATGCAACCACTCCAGCCCCAGAGAGATGAACCCCATCACTTGCATACATATCACGTTTGCCATAGAATTTGTCCCAGTTATAAATAAATAGAATTGTAAATTCCTTGCAGTACCTGTCCAGCCAGAAATTTATACCAATTGCCCTAGACATACATTCATTGCTCACTCCCTTTCTAGGCAAGATGCCACATATGATTGGGATTTCTCCCTTAGACCTGATTACTTCTATGGCTGACCTGTACTTATCCAGTAGCTCCTGTCTCCTGCCCTTCCCAGTGTCATTACCCCCAGCACTAAGACAGATAATGGGCCTGTTCCCATTACCTGACATAATATTATCCAACCTGCTGACTATGTCACCAACACCAGCTCCTGAGAGGCACACCCTCTGTCTGACCTCCCTTTCTCTGTTACAAATAGCACGGTCCATATATCTCACCTGAGAATCTCCCACAATTAGAATATTCTTACCTTGATTAGCAGGGGAGTCAGTGATACCATTAATCTCACTAACCACTGAAGTACACTCGTCCTGGAGAACAGAGAATAGATTTCCTTCCTACACATCTTCTCTATTAACCCTCCTTATCTTCCTTCTTCCTGAGCTGTGAATCACTTGCTACTTAAAG
>NC_091305.1:23469361-23471861 GCF_038502225.1 Cherax quadricarinatus | reverse complement strand
TTTGCATATACTATTTCTTGAGTAAATGTTTTAATAACTGTGGTAGGTCGTTCGTCTTCTGGAACTCCCTCGTTCGGGAGTTTACGTAAAATATTACGTTAACGAGAGAGACATACTGTCCGATCCTCACATAACGTGAGTGAATGGGTAGCAGAAATGGGTAGCAGAAATGGGTAGCAGAAATGGGTAGCAGAAATGGGTAGCAGAAATGGGTAGCAGAAATGGGTAGCAGAAATGGGTAGCAGAAATGGGTAGCAGAAATTGCTAAATCTAAGGTAATGATGCTATTTTCTTCGAGGTACTTTTTACTCTCTGGACTGGAATACTACTGTACACTTTTACAGTACAAAGAAATTTAACTATGTAAACTCACACTCCTAAACAATAGTGAATACCTAAGATCCCTCACACTTAAACTCCTTAAAGTGCAGGCGAGAAATATATGGTTCCTGATCTATATACTAAATTTATTCCTGGGATGACATACAACGCATATTACACCGGATAAATACAACAGTGGAGTTCACTAAGGTAACTTAATAAACATAAAGAGTCCCACGGTTTTCAAAAGTCCGGGGAACTGCCAGTAGATCCCGGTCTTCAAGAGGGAACTTGAAAAGTTCCTGAAAGTTCTTGCCAACCTTACTGTGGTGCCTCCGTTGGACTAGTACCATAAGTGTATACATGCATCTGAAATCCATTTAACCTGGGTAAGGACCTGAACACCTTCGATCAAAGTCGAGAGATTGGACGCCCTCTGTCAAATCTAAGCGACTGAACACCTTCTATCAGATCTAAAGGACTGAACACCTATTAAATCTAAAAAGCTAAACACCGTCCGTCAGAGCTGAAGACCTGAATGAACACCTTTTATCAAAGCTAAGGGACTGAACACCTTCTATCAAAGCTATGGAACTAAACACCTTCTATCAAAACTGTACATCAAAGATGAGCACCTTAACACCTATCAAAACTAAGGGACTGAACACCTTTTTCCAAAGCTGAGGGTCTGAACACCTTCTATCAAAGCCGAGGGACTGAACACCCTCTATCAAAGCTGAGGGACTGAACACCTTCTATCAAAGGTATTGGACTGAACATCTATCAAAGCTGAGGACCTGAACATCTATCAGATCTATGGGACTGAATACCTTCTATAAAAGCTGAGGACCTGAACACCTTTTATCAAAGCTGAAGGACTGAGCACGTATCAAACCTGAGGGATTGAACACCTTCTATAAAAACTGAGGAATTATACATCTTCTATGAAAGCTAGATTATACATCTTCTATGAAAGCTAGATTAAACTTCTGTGAAAGCAGAATTTATTCTCAGTAATGGATTTAAAAGCCATCGGAGGAAAAAAAGTCTCATCAGTGAAGATACCCAGGTGCTATAAGTCTTATTCACCCACATCTGACTGCGATCAGCTGAAATCACCAGTTGATGACCAGGACAAGGAGGCCTGGTCTGAGACCAGACTAAGAGAGGAAGGGGGAAGTGTGATGATCCTTAGAACAAGCAAAAGATAATTAATGTCTACGCTGAAAGTCAAACTCATTGGATAATTCTTAATGGCGGTAGTATGCTACAGGGAAGTGTTCTGGTCCCTTTGTTATGGTATGGTTCATCCTCAGGCCTTCTGAACTTCAGCCATAAAAGACGCATTGTGACGTGTTTGTTCTTGTGGTTTTGAATTACTGCTCACAGGATGAGCTGCGGGTGTGCAGGATGAGCTGCGGGTGTGCAGGATGAGCTGCGGGTGTGCAGGATGAGCTGCGGGTGTGCAGGATGAGCTGCGGGTGTGCAGGATGAGCTGCGGGTGTGCAGGATGAGCTGCGGGTGTGCAGGATGAGCTGCGGGTGTGCAGGATGAGCTGCGGGTGTGCAGGATGAGCTGCGGGTGTGCAGGATGAGCTGCGGGTGTGCAGGATGAGCTGCGGGTGTGCAGGATGAGCTGCGGGTGTGCAGGATGAGCTGCTGTAGCACAATATAAACAACAACATAAAGTAGCACTATAAGTCTACGCAGTTGCCTGCACTCTGACCTTATTTATAGAAAATTGCTTCCTAATGTCCATAACCACTGAGAGGAAGAGAGCGTATAAAAAATGCATTTTGGTTCTGATGATAAAATCTTCTTTACACACATTAAAAATAAACTCTAAACTGTTTTGCTGAGGTATTATTCAGAACAAATCCTCCTCCACTTCACCAAAGAATTCATTTTTTAAATCCACTGTCGCATATTCGTAAATTAACAATTTTTGGCACTTTTTCCTTTCATTTTAGGGAAAAAATCTCGTCAAATTTCCCTTGTGAGCAATCATTGTCAAAATAAGGAAAGTATAGAGGAGGGTACTACGGCCACAGGGAAGAGGCAGGCGGGCAGCAGCGCATCACTAATCCCCTTTACAAAGGTTTGGATCCCCTTTCCCCTACCAGCTCCAGAGTTTTAAGCTACCGAATACCCCTCATAATTCTGCGATGATTATTCCATTG
>NC_091305.1:23421861-23464361 GCF_038502225.1 Cherax quadricarinatus | reverse complement strand
AAGTACAGTGCCTGCACTCTGAAGGAGGGGTGTTAATGTTGCAGTTTTATAAACTGTAGTGTAAAGCACCCTTCTGGCAAGACAGTGATGGAGTGAATGATGGTGAAAGTTTTTTCTTTTTCGGGCCACCCTGCCTTGGTGGGAATGGGCGGATGTGTTAATAAAATAAAAACTATATATATATATATATATATATATATATATATATATATATATATATATATATATATATATATATATATATATATATATATATATATTTGTCGTGCCGAACATGTAAAACTGGTCATATAGCAAGAATTCATTTAAAATTAAGTCCTTTCTAAAATATACTCTTATACGTTTAAAGATATATTTTTTCATTAATGTTGATGTAAAAAATTATAATTTTGCACCAAAAGGAACTTAGAAAACTTACCTAACCTTATTATAACAAGCGCAATTTATTTTAGCCTAACCCAGCTAAATATATTTTAGATTTGTTTACAATAATTTAATTCTAAACAAACACAGTGAAATATATTGTTTTCGTTAGGTTCAGAATGATTTTGGAGAAATTAATGCATACACAAATTTTCACTTGTCCTATATGGCAAGATGAGCGTTGCTATTTAAGTCAAGATCGCAAGTTCTGCCTATTCGGCACGACATATATATATATATATATATATATATATATATATATATATATATATATATATATATATATATATATATATATATATATATATGTATATATATATGTATATATATATATATATATATATATATATATATATATATATATATATATATATGTATGTATATATATATATATATATATATATATATATATATATATATATATATATATATTATATATATATATATATATATATATATATATATATATATATATATATATATATATATATATATATATATATATGTATATATGTGTATGCAAAACAACCACTCTGAAAGAATAGAGAAATTCCAAGCGCTTTCGTGAGTACTCACATTATCAAGGAACTAAGAAAGTGAAGCATCCAAGGAAGCTATATAAGGGGTCCGGCCAGCACCTCACTATCAGATCCCACAACGGTTAAACACGTGATGCGCGGCGAGCCTCTTGGATAGTCCTTTGCACAACTACTCAGCCCCGCTATTCTACCCAAGAAATTTTAAAAATTATTTGTCCAGTGTATTATTAAATTCTTCCCAAATTCTATTAATTATAAATGGATCTAATTTATATAAACCAAAGGAAATATTCATATTATTGTCAAAACTGCTTTTATGAAACAAGATTCAATTATATTCCTAGTCGACCATGGACTTGCTTGATACTTACTTTCTCAACTTTTGAAAATCAATTGGATGGTTAAAATCTCTTACATGAATAAATAGAGCATTGGAATCTTGTCCAGTTCTAATGCTATATTTATGTTGTTTTAATCTTAGTTCGAGATTTTACCAGTTTGACCTGTAATAAACTTTATCGCAAATTTTACAAGGAATCTTATAGACACATCCACCAGCATTTTGGGGGGAATTCTTTATCAAAAGTTTTTTTTTTTTTTTTTTTTTTTTTTTTTACTGTGTCAAGATTTTTGAACAAAACTTTAATATTAAAAGTCTTAAGAAGAGAAGGCATATCAACCAAATTTTCATGGTAAGGAGAACCAACATATTTTTAGTTGAATAAGGCAGGTTGCCCCTTTTGGATTATAAAAAGTGTTTCTAGCAACTTTAAAAGATTTATCAATTACATTTCTTGGGTATTTTAAAACATTACCTATTTCATAAATTTTGGATATTTCCTGGATGTGTCTATAAGATTCCTTGTAAAATTTGCGATAAAGTTTATTACGGTCAAACTGGTAAAATCTCGAACTAAGATTAAAACAACATAAATATAGCATTAGAACTGGACAAGATTCCAATGCTCTATTTATTCATGTAAGAGATTTTAACCATCCAATTGATTTTCAAAAAGTTGAGTAGTATCAAGCAAGTCCATGGTCGACAGGAATTTAATTGAATCTTGTTTCATAAAAAGCAGTTTTGACAATAATATGAATATTTCCTTGGTTTATATAAATTAGATCCATTTATAATTAATAGAATTTGGGAAGAATTTAATAATACACTGGACAAATAATTTTTAAATTTTCTTGGGTAGAATAGCTTGGGGGTGAGGTGAGTTGTACGCAAAGGACCTGTTCCAAGTTGGCTCGCCGCGCGTCACGTGTTTAACCGTTGTGGGATCTGATAGGTGAGGTGCTGGCCGGACCCCTTATATAGCTTCCTTGGATGCTTCACTTTCATAGTTCCTTGATAATGTGAGTAGTCACGAAAGCACTTGGAATTTCTCTATTCTTTCAGAGTGGTTGTTTTGCACATTTTGAAATCACCTTGTTCACTGTGATCTTATTGCATATATATGTATATATATATATATATATATATATATATATATATATATATATATATATATATATATATATATATATATATATATATATATAAACAAAACACTCTGAAAGAATAGAGAAATTCCAAGCGCTTTCGTGACTACACATTATCAATGGAACTATGAAAGTGAAGCATCCAGGAAGCTATATAAGGGGTCGGCCAGCACCTCACATCAGATCCCACAACGGTTAAACACGTGACGCGCGGCGAGCCAACTTGGACAGGTCCTTTGCAAAACTCACCCCAAGCTATTTATTTGTCCAGTGTATTATTAAATTCTACCCAAATTCTATTAATTATAAATGGATCTAATTTATATAAACCAAAAGGAAATATTCATATTATTGTCAAAACTGCTTTTTATGAAACAAGATTCAATTATATTCCTGTCGATCATGGACTTGCTTGATACTACTTTCTCAACTTTTTGAAAATCAATTGGATGGTTAAAATCTCACATGAATAAATAGAGCATTGGTATCTTGTCCAGTTCTAATGCTATATTTATGTTGTTTTAATCTTAGTTCGAGATTTTTACCAGTTTGACCGTAATAAACTTTATCGCAAATTTTACAAGGAATCTTATAGACACATCCATCAGCATTTTGGGGGGAATTCTTTATCAAAAGTTTTTTTACTGTGTCAAGATTTTTGAACAAAACTTTAATATTAAAAGTCTTAAGAAGAGAAGGCATATCAACCAAATTTTCATGGTAAGGGAGAACCAACATATTTTTAGTTGAATAAGGCTGGTTGCCCCTTTTTGGATTATAAAAAGTGTTTCTAGCAACTTTAAAAGATTTATCAATTACATTTCTTGGGTATTTTAAATCATTACCTATTTCATAAATTTTGGATATTTCCTGGATGTGTCTATAAGATTCCTTGTAAAATTTGCGATAAAGTTTATTACGGTCAAACTGGTAAAAATCTCGAACTAAGATTAAAACAACATAAATATAGCATTAGAACTGGACAAGATTCCAATGCTCTATTTATTCATGTAAGAGATTTTAACCATCCAATTGATTTTCAAAAAGTTGAGAAAGTAGTATCAAGCAAGTCCATGGTCGACAGGAATATAATTGAATCTTGTTTCATAAAAAGCAGTTTTGACAATAATATGAATATTTCCTTTGGTTTATATAAATTAGATCCATTTATAATTAATAGAATTTGGGAAGAATTTAATAATACACTGGACAAATAATTTTTAAATTTTCTTGGGTAGAATAGCTTGGGGGTGAGTTGTGCAAAGGACCTATCCAAGTTGGCTCGCCGCGCGTCACGTGTTTAACCGTTGTGGGATCTGATAGTGAGGTGCTGGCCGGACCCCTTATATAGCTTCCTTGGATGCTTCACTTTCATAGTTCCTTGATAATGTGAGTAGTCACGAAAGCACTTGGAATTTCTCTATTCTTTCAGAGTGGTTGTTTTGCATATTTTGAAATCACCTGTTCACTGTGATCTTATTGCATATATATGTATATATATATATATATATATATATATATATATATATATATATATATATATATATATATATATATATATATATATATATATATATATATATATATATATATATATATATATATATATATATATATATATATATATATATATATATATATATATATATATATATATATATATATATATATATATGCAAAACAACCACTCTGAAAGAATAGAGAAATTCCAAGCGCTTTCGTGACTACTCACATTATCAAGGAACTATGAAAGTGAAGCATCCAAGGAAGCTATATAAGGGGTCGGCCAGCACCTCACTATCAGATCCCACAACGGTTAAACACGTGACGCGCGGCGAGCCAACTTGGACAGGTCCTTTGCAAAACTCACCCCCAAGCTATTTATTTGTCCAGTGTATTATTAAATTCTACCCAAATTCTATTAATTATAAATGGATCTAATTTATATAAACCAAAGGAAATATTCATATTATTGTCAAAACTGCTTTTTATGAAACAAGATTCAATTATATTCCTGTCGATCATGGACTTGCTTGATACTACTTTCTCATCTTTTTGAAAATCAATTGGATGGTTAAAATCTCTTACATGAATAAATAGAGCATTGGAATCTTGTCCAGTTCTAATGCTATATTTATGTTGTTTTAATCTTAGTTCGAGATTTTTACCAGTTTGACCGTAATAAACTTTATCGCAAATTTTACAAGGAATCTTATAGACACATCAATCAGCATTTTGGGGGGAATTCTTAATCATAAGTTTTTTTACTGTATCAAGATTTTTGAATACAACTTTAATATTAAAAGTCTTAAGAAGAGAAGGCATATCAACCAAGTTTTCATGGTAAGGGAGAACCAACATATTTTTAGTTGAATAAGGCTGGTTGCCCTTTTTTGGATTATAAAAAGTGTTCCTAGCAACTTTAAAAGATTTATCAATTACATTTCTTGGGTATTTTAAATCATTACCTATTTCATAAATTTTGGATATTTCCTCATCTATGAACTCAGGACTACAAATTCGTAAAGCTCTCAAAAACATTGATGAGAAAACAGACAGTTTGACTCTATCTTGATGCGAGGAATAATAGTGGACATAGGAACAGTTATTTGTAGGTTTTCTGTAAATTTTAAATTTGAATTCATTATTACCCTTACTAATTAAAACATCTAGAAAAGGCAATGAGTTATTTTCTTCAAACTCAAAAGTAAAGTTTATAGAATGGGCTAAGCTATTTAATTTTCCAAGAAAATGGTGTATATCTACATTTTTGGGCATAAGACACAAAATATCATCAACATATCTGAACCATTTAGCTCTATTAGGGAGGATTGTGTTAAGCAACCTTGTTTCAAAAAATTCCATGTATAGGTTACTAAGAACAGGTGAAAGAGGATTTCCCATTGCCATACCAAACTTCTGAGTGTAAAACTTATCATTAAATACAAATTTTGCATCAACAATGCAAAGTTTAATAAGTTTAATGATAGTAGGAACTGGCAATGGTAAATCATAGTTAACGAGTTCTTCAGATAAGAAACTTAATAAATCATCAACAGGAACTTTCGTAAACAAGGAAGTAACATCAAAACTAACCATGTTAAAATCATTTAAGTCAGTCAAGGAGTTTAATTTATCAACCAAGTCTATGTTATTTTTAACATTAAAGTTAGAAATTTTGCCAACACGACTCTTCAGAATGTTCTCGATAAGCTTTCCTAATCATATATCTTTAGTTTCACAGTTTTCTTCTGCACTGATCAAGTCCCACAAGTTAAAAATTCGACTTAATTTTTTAAAAAATTGTTTAAATGAACAAGTTCTGCCCAAGTCTCTTTTACCCAATAGACTTCTTGACATGAGAGATCGTCCTTTTGATGATTTTATGAGAATTATTCTTCAGAAACATATTGAAATAACTAAAATACAGGAGAAGGAAGCATTCAAAATATTGAGAAACAAAAAATACTCTTTTAATCAGGCCATTCCATCAGAATGGAAACACAGTATGTTGGATCATTGCTATAATAAACTCAGAAGAATTTGTAATGAACTCAAGAGCAAACTACAAAGAAAATTAGACATTTTAATTGAAAATAGTGATTGGACAAAGCATGCTAATAACAATTTTGTAATTAACTTATCAGATGAAATTTTAGACAAACATACAACTGCTGCTCTAGGTTTTGGCCTAAGTTTTGCAACTTCAAAAAAACTTAATAATGTTGAAATTGCAAAAGCCTTTTGTAACTTTGAAAAATTTTCTGATTTATCCTCTGATGAAATTAATATTAGTAAAGGAATGGTATACAGCTCTATGTTAAAACCAAACATTCCCAATTGCCCTCAAAGATTCTTTAAGTCTTATGATAGAAATAAATGGTATAAAATACCGACACAATGGCAATATAAACACAAATGCAGTATAATGTAGGCAGGACAAGCCTCCATCCTCTGCAGGGGTATACATAATCCCTTGTAATGACTGCAACAAGTTATACGTGGGCGAAACATCAAGGGACCTCCAAACACGTATTTCAGAACACCAATACGCAAGCAGGTCTGACGACACAAGGAATGCCTGCGTACAACACCGTAATTCACACAACCACTTGATAAACTACAGAAACTCAAGACTTATCGCCACAGAAGACAACACTCAATACCGAAGAATCCTGGAATCATCACTTATTTCTATATCCGACAACTTCAACCAGAATAGTGGCTTCTATAACATAGCTGAACCACTTGCCAAGAAACTTCTTCATCGCTATCCCACATAAGAACACTGTAGAAGGTCTGCTCACAAACTTGTCCAGTCACCTTTCCAAGCTACCCAAGTTTTTAGACTCTACAACCCAACTCGGTACATCATCAGATGCAGCATTCTTCACCTGACCTCAGCCGGTCTATAAATACTCGCGTTCCTTCCACCCCAGGTAGTTCTGTTTGTGACTTGAAAAAGCCCACTGTGTGGGCGAAACGTAGTCAATAAAGGATCACATTATACTGCATTTGTGTTTATATTGCCAAGTCTTATGATACACTTAATAACAATAAAAATTTGCGCCTTACTAAGGCAGACAAAATAAATGCAATAGTAATTATGAAAGAAGATGATTACCAAGAAAAAATGAATAATCTCTTAGATGATACTGAAACCTATTCTAAACTTAGGAAAAATCCCCTAGAAACCGTTAACAGCAATTTCAATAAAACAATAAAACTTCTACTGAAAGGCAAAGATGAATTAGTCAAACAATTTACTTCCACTAATCCATCTTTACCTTACATGTATGGACTAATAAAAACATACAAACCAGGGAATCCAGTCAGACCAATTATTAGCTCCATAGGGTCAGTTTCATATAAATTATCCAAATGGCTTGTCGATATTTTGAGCCCTATTGTTGTCAAGAAGTCTATTGGGTAAAAGAGACTTGGGCAGAACTTGTTCATTTAAACAATTTTTTAAAAAATTAAGTCGAATTTTTAACTTGTGGGACTTGATCAGTGCAGAAGAAAACTGTGAAACTAAAGATATATGATTAGGAAAGCTTATCGAGAACATTCTGAAGAGTCGTGTTGGCAAAATTTCTAACTTTAATGTTAAAAATAACATAGACTTGGTTGATAAATTAAACTCCTTGACTGACTTAAATGATTTTAACATGGTTAGTTTTGATGTTACTTCCTTGTTTACGAAAGTTCCTGTTGATGATTTATTAAGTTTCTTATCTGAAGAACTCGTTAACTATGATTTACCATTGCCAGTTCCTACTATCATTAAACTTATTAAACTTTGCATTGTTGATGCAAAATTTGTATTTAATGATAAGTTTTACACTCAGAAGTTTGGTATGGCAATGGGAAATCCTCTTTCACCTGTTCTTAGTAACCTATACATGGAATTTTTTGAAACAAGGTTGCTTAACACAATCCTCCCTAATAGAGCTAAATGGTTCAGATATGTTGATGATATTTTGTGTCTTATACCCAAAAATGTAGATATACACCATTTTCTTGGAAAATTAAATAGCTTAGCCCATTCTATAAACTTTACTGTTGAGTTTGAAGAAAATAACTCATTGCCTTTTCTAGATGTTTTAATTATTAAGGGTAATAATGAATTCAAATTTAAAATTTACAGAAAACCTACAAATAACTGTTCCTATGTCCACTATTATTCCTCGCATCAAGATAGAGTCAAACTGTCTGTTTTCTCATCAATGTTTTTGAGAGCTTTACGAATTTGTAGTCCTGAGTTCATAGATGAGGAAATATCCAAAATTTATGAAATAGGTAATGATTTAAAATACCCAAGAAATGTAATTGATAAATCTTTTAAAGTTGCTAGGAACACTTTTTATAATCCAAAAAAGGGCAACCAGCCTTATTCAACTAAAAATATGTTGGTTCTCCCTTACCATGAAAACTTGGTTGATATGCCTTCTCTTCTTAAGACTTTTAATATTAAAGTTGTATTCAAAAATCTTGATACAGTAAAAAAACTTTTGATTAAGAATTCCCCCCAAAATGCTGATGAATGTGTCTATAAGATTCCTTGTAAAATTTGCGATAAAGTTTATTACGGTCAAACTGGTAAAAATCTCGAACTAAGATTAAAACAACATAAATATAGCATTAGAACTGGACAAGATTCCAATGCTCTATTTATTCATGTAAGAGATTTTAACCATCCAATTGATTTTCAAAAAGTTGAGAAAGTAGTATCAAGCAAGTCCATGGTCGACAGGAATATAATTGAATCTTGTTTCATAAAAAGCAGTTTTGACAATAATATGAATATTTCCTTTGGTTTATATAAATTAGATCCATTTATAATTAATAGAATTTGGGTAGAATTTAATAATACACTGGACAAATAAATAGCTTGGGGGTGAGTTTTGCAAAGGACCTGTCCAAGTTGGCTCGCCGCGCGTCACGTGTTTAACCGTTGTGGGATCTGATAGTGAGGTGCTGGCCGACCCCTTATATAGCTTCCTTGGATGCTTCACTTTCATAGTTCCTTGATAATGTGAGTAGTCACGAAAGCGCTTGGAATTTCTTTATTCTTTCAGAGTGGTTGTTTTGCATATTTTGAAATCACCTGTTTACTGTGATCTTATTGCATATATATATATACTATATATATATTATGTATATATAATATACATATGTACATATATATATATTTATATATATAATATGTATATATATATATATACACACACACACACACATATATATATATATATATATATATATACATATATATATATAAATATATATATATATATATAAATATATATATATATACATATATATATAAATATATATATATAAATATATATATATATATATATATATATATCAGGTGAAAGCTGAAAATAATAGAATTCAAAAAGTGGAAATTCTCCATGAGAAAAGAACATTCAGTGCCATTAACCCACAAAATATACCTTATAATATTGCTCCATAAAATCACATCTGAAAGGCATTAACTTCAAAAGATTTCGTCTTTCCAAACGACGTCGCTCTCTTGAGGAATAAAAAATTGTGAAAATAAAAATATTTAAATGCTTTTACACTCACGATTAATCTCGCAACTCGCGAACCTTTGAACGAAATATTCAGGACCTGTTCACAGTTTTTAGATATCAGGTGGAGGAGGTAGAAGAGGGTGGGGAGGAGGAGAAGGGGGAGGAGGAGGAGGAGGGGAGAAGGAGGGGAGAATGAGGAGGGAAGGGGAGGGAGGAGGATGAGGAAGAGGAGAAGAAACAGAAAAAAGATCCAAGAGAGGACAATTAGACAGAGATGAAAGAAAGTAGTCTATGCTTCAACAATTTCATTTGGATTGTTTTCTTTCTTGTTCCTTCATTAATTTGTAGTATCTAATTTTTAAAACAAATATCCACATTTATCACATTTTATTAATATTTTTTGACTCACTGTCCATACATCAAAACTTTTTTTTATTTTTATATATCCGTCACCACCATTTCACATCCGTGTCAATTCCCTTTCACAATCCTGTCAATTCGCCTTCACATTCTGTCCATTCAGCATCAAGACAACAAGTGAGGTACAGACGGAACTGTCACATTGAGGTAAAAGCTCGTATTTCTGTTGTTTTCCCCATAAAACTCAAAATGAAAAATGATGATTGCAATATTGCGACCATTTCTTCCTGGCGAAATTGGAATTACTGGAACTGGAAACATCAGAAACAATCAATGTGTTGCTCAAGAACTAAAATTAGCTCAGAGTGGATGTTTTGTCGGTGGGATATATGGTATTAAGAGAGAGAGAGAGAGAGAGAGAGAGAGAGAGAGAGAGAGAGAGAGAGAGAGAGAGAGAGAGAGAGAGAGAGAGAGAGAGAGAGAGAGAGAGAGAGAGAGCCAATATTGTCAAAGTATCACACTTGGATCCACTTCGAGGACAGCGTGAAGCAAGCTTCTATACCACAAGACGGGCAGAAAGCAGCAACTTCACTCTGGCTGTACCCTTCTCCAGAACATCACTCCAACTGAGATCATTTATTCCTAGGATGACTCGAGTCTGAAACACATTCGTACAGCATTATGATGTCAACGAGATAAAGTCAGTTGATCAGATGAAAATGCTGGCCCACAGATGGCTCCAACTTCATCCTGTTCCCAACTTGTATGTTTCATAACAATAAAAATGCTTTCATATGAGCTGATGTAGGTAACAGCTCTTAGCTTGTCAATAAAGTTAGGAATCCTTAACCTGCAAATAGCTTGTCAGTAAGGCTAGATATACCTAATGTTTTGACACTGGAACTGGAGTCCTGCAGCAAATAGTTAGTAGACAACAAACTATCATTACACCTCGGGAAAACTGAAGCCATTCTCTTTGGCACGAAACATAAACTGAAAAGGGTAAATAATTTTAATGTCCAGTGTAATGGGGAGCCCATCATTTTGGTTTCATCAGTAAAATATTTGGGAATCCCCTTTGACCCATGCATGTCAGGAGAATTGATAGGGAACAGTGTAGTAAAGAAAGCGAATGCCAGGCTGAAGTTCCTGTATAGACAAGCACAGTGTCTACCTACTGAGGCTCGCAGGACCCTATGTCTAGCCCTTATACAATGCCATATGGATTACGCTTGCTCTTCATGGTACTCTGCCTTGACAAAAAAACTGAAAGATAGACTGCAAATCACCCAGAACAAAATCGTAAGATTCATCCTGGGGCTGGGACCAAGAGAACATGTAGGCCA
Source organism: Cherax quadricarinatus (assembly GCF_038502225.1). NCBI lineage: Eukaryota > Metazoa > Arthropoda > Malacostraca > Decapoda > Parastacidae > Cherax > Cherax quadricarinatus. Next base: position 23,453,162 of record NC_091305.1, on the reverse strand, counting down.
GGATGAATTACAGCAGTTGAATATGTTGAATGTTGAAGACAGAGTAAAACAACTGAAGCTAAATCATGTTTATAAAATTGCTCGCAAACAATGTCCAGAATATCTTGCTGTCAATTTTGTCAAGGTTGGGAACCAAAGCAATCATGGCACTAGGGGGAGAGAGCACAACTTTGTAGTACCCACAGTCATTGGCCAGGCTTCAAACACCTTTTATTGTACAGCAATAAAGGAATGGAACAGACTGCCCGGACATGTCAAAGCCAGTCATAGCATGAACCAGTTCAAGAAGAGTGCCAAAAGGTGCCTGATGAATGTAGCTACAGAAAGGGAGGGGAATGATTTTCTATTTTTTAGCTAACATACGTGTAAATTTTACCTTATTCCTAGTAATGACCCTCGTATTGTGGATAGTCTTAATGACCCTCGTGTAGTAGATAGTCTTTTTAGTATGATAATAAGATGTTATCTTCATTATAGAATAATAAGAAAATATTATAACCTTTATATTAATAATAAGGTAAAAGGACCCCAATGGAAATAAGTCACTCTGTCTGACTTTTTTGGGTTATCCCAGGTTCTCTACACATATGTTGCTATGTATGATAATTCTATGTAACTGTATTTGTGTACACCTGAATAAACTTACTTACTTAACCTAACCTTATCAAACCCTGTGTAAAGAGAGAGAGAGAGAGAGAGAGACAGAGAGAGAGAGAGAGAGAGAGAGAGACAGACAGAGAGAGAGAGAGCGACAACTAATAAAATTATAGCTGTATAATCCGACTAAGATGAAACTATAGAAATAGCATTCCTTAGTGAATTTAACAATAATCATGTTTCGATCCAAGATACTTTCCCCCTTCCCTCCCCCTTCTGTCCCCCTTCCCTCCCCTCTCTGTCCCCCTTCCCTCTCTCCTCTGTCCCCCTTCCCTCCCCCCTCTGTCCCCCTTCCCTTCCCCTCTGTCCCCCTTCCCTGCCCCCCTGTCCCCCTTCCCTGCCCCCTTCCCTGCCCCCTTCCCTGCCCCCCTTCCCTACCCTCTCTGTCCCCCTTCCCTGCCCCCCCTTCCCTACCCCCCTTCCCTGCCCCCCTTCGCTACCCCCCTTTCCTGCCCCTTCTCTGCCCCCCTTCCCTGCCCCCCTGTCCCTCTTCCCTGCCCCCTGTCCCCCCTTCCCTGCCCCCTGTCCCCCTTTCCTGCCCCCTTTTCCCCCTTCCCTGCCCCCCTGTCCTTCTTTCGTGCCCCCTGTCTCCCTTCCCTGCCCAAATCCCTGCCCCCCTTCCCTGTCCCCTTCCCTTCCCCCCCCGTCTCCCTTCCCTTCCCCCCTGTCCCCCTTCTTCCACAGATCAAAAGGGACTATCAACTTCTTTTTGTTTTTCAGTTGAAGCTGTAATGACGATACTCGAGCAATACGTTTTTAAACGCCTTGCAAGCCATGTCAGACATTAATGTTCCAATAGATCATTCATATTATATTTCACGATGAAACCACGGTTTAAAACTACGACAACCGGTGCACGAAATACAAAATAAGAATGGTCCAGGATAGACCGAAACGCCTTCGTAAGATTCCTCTCTAAATACGGATTTTTTGGTGAATATATAGTTTAAACGTAGCAGCTTCTGGACCGAAAATGGTATATTGTTACAGAACAGACGGATGAGGGAGCTAGTGAATCTTTGAATTTTAATGGCAGCGTGAAGCCAATATGTATCAGAAGGGAGAATGTAATTTGCTCTGTTCAGTTTGATTCAGACACCAAATTTGATTTTAGTGAGAGGTCCCTCTGGTCAGATATTGCTGCTAAGGAAATCAATATCCAGAGTATGATACGAGGGATTGAGCGATGCACGTTATTGGGGAAGGGAAGGAGGGTGAGAGAGAGAGAGAGAGAGAGAGAGAGAGAGAGAGAGAGAGAGAGAGAGAGAGAGAGAGAGAGAGAGAGAGGTAACAGCTCTTAGCTTGTCAATAAAGTTAGGAATCCTTAACCTGTAAATAGCTTGCCAATAAAGCTAGGGATCCTTAACCTAACCTTGTCAAACCCTGTGTAAAATAAAAAGTAAAGAGAGAGAGAGAGAGAGAGAGAGAGAGAGAGAGAGAGAGAGAGAGAGAAATGTCCTATTCCCATCCTACCACCAACCCCAACTTCTCTCCCTCCTTCCCACTAACATCCTTTCTTCCACCTACCAACTTTTTCTCCCTCTTCTTGTTCCTAGCATCACCCTGTCTCTCACCCACCAACTCCCTCTCGCCTCATTCCCTTCCACCAACACACTCTTCCCAGTCCCACTAACATCTCTCCCTTCCCTCAATCCCACCCACACCATCTCCCCTCCTTCAATCTCACCCACCACGTCTCCCCTCCCTCAATCCCAGTAACTCCCTCTTCCCTTCCTCCTTCGCTCCCTCCCACCAGCGCCGAGAACCACGCAATACTATGAAAAAGGACTTTCTTTCCTTCCTATAACATGACTAATGGTCTTACTTAGCATTGGAGGATAGTTCATCATGTTAGTGGTTTCCTCTCCTCACCTCACTTTCCAGTCACCCTTCCTCCCCTAACCCCAACTACCCCGTGTCCCCTCTATGAGTCCCCCTCAACAAGGTTCCCCCTCTACGAATCCCTCCCTCTACGAGTCAAATGAATATTAATCAGTTTGATATGCTTAAAGCCTGTCAACTTCACCTTGATCATTAAGGCTATAACTCACCTGTAAACTATACGGAATTTTAACAAACAAAAACACGCCCCCCCCCCCACACACACACACCGGTGTAATTATCTATCCAAAATGTGACCTTAATATGGTCATCCTTATAAAAGTGTACATTGACAACAGTGACGGTAACATGATCCAAGAAAATGGATCAAACTTAATTACCTTGGATCAAGCTTATTTATCTTCCATTTTCCCAGGTGTTGTAGAATTCCTACAGGTAATACTACTCCAGGTTAGTGTACAGATACAGGTACAGCTCCAGATTAGTGTACAGACATAGGTACGGCTCCAGGTTAGTGTACAGACACAGATACAGCTCCAGGTTAGTGTATAGACATAGGTACAGCTCCAGGTTAGTGTACAGACACAGGTACGGCTCCAGGTTAGTGTACAGACACAGATACAGCTCCAGGTTAGTGTATAGACATAGGTACAGCTCCAGGTTAGTGTACAGACACAGGTACAGCTCCAGGTTAGTGTACAGACACAGGTACGGCTCCAGGTTAGTGTACAGACACAGGTACAGCTCCAGGTTAGTGTGCAGACAAGGTACAGCTCCAGATTAGTGTGCAGTCACAGGTACAGCTCCATGTTACTATGCAGAGACAGGTACAGCTCCACGTTAGTGTACAGACACAGGTACAGCTCCAGGGTAGTGTACAGACAAGGTACAGCTCCAGGTTAGTGTACAGACACAGGTACAGTTCCAGGTTATTGTACATACAAGGTACAGCTCCAGGTTAGTGTACAAACACAGGTACAGCTCCAGGTTAGTGTACAGCTCCAGGGTAGTGTACAGCTCCAGGGTAGTTTACAGCTCCAGGTTAGTGTACAGCTCCAGGGTAGTATACAGCTCCAGGGTAGCGTACAGCTCCAGGGTAGCATACAGCTCCAGGTTAGTGTACAGCTCCAGGGTAGTGTACAGCTCCAGGTTAGTGTATAGTTGCAGGGTAGCGTACAGCTCCAGGGTAGTGTACAGCTCCAGGGTAGTGTACAGCTCCAGGGTAGTGTACAGCTCCAGGGTAGTGTGCAGCTCCAGGTTAGTGTACAGCTGCAGGGTAGCGTACAGCTCCAGGTTAGTGTACAGCTCCAGGGTAGTGTACAGCTCCAGGGTAGTGTACAGCTCCAGGGTAGTGTGCAGCTCCAGGTTAGTGTACAGCTGCAGGGTAGCGTACAGCTCCAGGTTAATGTACAGCTCCAGGGTAGTGTACAGCTCCAGGGTAGTGTACAGCTCCAGGTTAGTGTACAGCTCCTGGGTAGTGTACAGCTCCAGGTTAATGTACAGCTCCAGGGTAGTGTACAGCTCCAGGGTAGTGTACAGCTCCAGGTTAGTGTACAGCTCCAGGGTAGTGTACGGCTCCAGGGTTGTGTACAGCTCCAGGGAAGTGTACAGCTCCTGGGTAGTCTACAGCTCCAGGGTAGTGTACAGCTCCAGGTTAGTGTACAGCTCCAGGGTAGTGTACAGCTCCAGGGTAGTGTACAGCTCCAGGGTAGTGTTTAGCTCCAGGTTAGTGTACAGCTCCAGGGTAGCGTACAGCTCCAGGGTAGTGTACAGCTCCAGGTTAGTGTACAGCTCCAGGGTAGTGTTTAGCTCCAGGTTAGTGTACAGCTCCAGGGTAGCGTACAGCTCCAGGGTAGTGTACAGCTCCAGGTTAGTGTACAGCTCCAGGGTAGCGTACAGCTCCAGGTTAGTGTACAGCTCCAGGGTAGCGTACAGCTCCAGGGTAGTGTACAGCTCCAGGATAGTGTACAGCTCCAGGTTAGTGTACAGCTCCTGGGTAGTGTACGGCTCCAGGGTTGTGTACAGTTCCAGGTTAGTGTACAGCTCCAGGGTAGTGTACAGCTCCTGGGTAGTGTACAGCTCCAGGGTAGTGTACAGCTCCAGGTTAGTGTACAGCTCCAGGGTAGTGTACAGCTCCAGGGTAGCGTACAGCTCCAGGGTAGCGTACAGCTCCAGGTTAGTGTACAGCTCCAGGGTAGTGTATAGCTCCAGGTTAGTGTACAGCTCCAGGGTAGCGTACAGCTCCAGGGTAGTGTACAGCTCCAGGTTAGTGTACAGCTCCAGGGTAGTGTACAACTCCAGGGTAGTTTACAGCTCCAGGTTAGTGTACAGCTCCAGGGTAGTATACAGCTCCAGGGTAGCGTACAGCTCCAGGGTAGCATACAGCTCCAGGTTAGTGTACAGCTCCAGGGTAGTGTACAGCTCCAGGTTAGTGTATAGTTGCAGGGTAGCGTACAGCTCCAGGGTAGTGTACAGCTCCAGGGTAGTGTACAGCTCCAGGGTAGTGTACAGCTCCAGGGTAGTGTACAGCTCCCGGTTAGTGTACAGCTCCAGGGTAGTGTACAGCTCCAGGGTAGCGTACAGCTCCAGGTTAGTGTACAGCTCCAGGGTAGTGTACAGCTCCAGGTTAGTGTACAGCTCCAGGGTAGTGTACAGCTCCAGGGTAGTGTACAGCTCCAGGGTAGTGTACAGCTCCAGGGTAGTGTACAGCTCCCGGTTAGTGTACAGCTCCAGGGTAGTGTACAGCTCCACGTTAGGGCACAGCTCCAGGGTTGTGTACAGCTCCAGGTTAGTGTACAGCTCCAGGGTAGTGTACAGCTCCAGGTTAGTGTACAGCTCCAGGGTAGCGTACAGGTCCAGGGTAGCGTACAGCTCCAGGTTAGTGTACCGCTCCAGGGTAGTGTACAGCTCCAGGGTAGCGTACAGCTCCAGGGTAGTGTACAGCTCCAGGTTAGTGTACAGCTCCAGGGTAGTGTACAGCTCCAGGTTAGTGTACAGCTCCAGGGTAGTGTACAGCTCCAGGGTAGTGTACAGCTCCAGGTTAGTGTACAGCTCCAGGGTAGTGTACAGCTCCACGTTAGTGTACAGCTCCAGGGTAGTGTACAGCTCCAGGGCAGTGTACAGCTCCAGGGTAGTGTACAGCTCCAGGGTAGTGTACAGCTCCAGGGTAGTGTTCAGCTCCAGGGTAGTGTACAGCTCCAGGTTAGTGTACAGCTCCAGGGTAGTGTACAGCTCCACGTTAGTGTACAGCTCCAGGGTAGTGTACAGCTCCAGGTTAGTGTACAGCTCCAGGGTAGTGTACAGCTCCAGGGTAGCGTACAGCTCCAGGGTAGCGTACAGCTCCAGGTTAGTGTACAGCTCCAGGGTAGTGTACAGCTCCAGGGTAGTGTACAGCTCCAGGGTAGTGTACAGCTCCAGGGTAGTGTACAGCTCCAGGTTAGTGTACAGCTCCAGGGTAGCGTACAGCTCCAGGGTAGCGTACAGCTCCAGGGTAACGTACAGCTCCAGGGTAGTGTACAGCTCCAGGGTAGTGTACAGCTCCAGGGTAGTGTACAGCTCCAGGGTAGTGTACAGCTCCAGGGTAGTGTATAGCTCCAGGTTAGTGTACAGCTCCAGGGTAGCGTACAGCTCCAGGGTAGTGTACAGCTCCAGGTTAGTGTACAGCTCCAGGGTAGTGTACAGCTCCAGGGTAGTTTACAGCTCCAGGTTAGTGTGCAGCTCCAGGGTAGTATACAGCTCCAGGGAAGCGTACAGCTCCAGGGTAGCATACAGCTCCAGGTTAGTGTACAGATCCAGGGTAGTGTACAGCTCCAGGTTAGTGTATAGTTGCAGGGTAGCGTACAGCTCCAGGGTAGTGTACAGCTCCAGGGTAGTGTACAGCTCCAGGGTAGTGTACAGCTCCAGGGTAGTGTACAGCTCCCGGTTAGTGTACAGCTCATGGGTAGTGTACAGCTCCAGGGTAGCGTACAGCTCCAGGTTAGTGTACAGCTCCAGGGTAGTGTACAGCTCCAGGTTAGTGTACAGCTCCAGGGTAGTGTACAGCTCCAGGGTAGTGTACAGCTCCAGGGTAGTGTACAGCTCCAGGGTAGTGTACAGCTCCCGGTTAGTGTACAGCTCCAGGGTAGTGTACAGCTCCACGTTAGTGCACAGCTCCAGGGTTGTGTACAGCTCCAGGTTAGTGTACAGCTCCAGGGTAGTGTACAGCTCCAGGTTAGTGTACAGCTCCAGGGTAGCGTACAGCTCCAGGGTAGCGTACAGCTCCAGGTTAGTGTACCGCTCCAGGGTAGTGTACAGCTCCAGGGTAGCGTACAGCTCCAGGGTAGTGTACAGCTCCAGGTTAGTGTACAGCTCCAGGGTAGTGTACAGCTCCAGGTTAGTGTACAGCTCCAGGGTAGTGTACAGCTCCAGGGTAGTGTACAGCTCCAGGTTAGTGTACAGCTCCAGGGTAGTGTACAGCTCTACGTTAGTGTACAGCTCCAGGGTAGTGTACAGCTCCAGGGCAGTGTACAGCTCCAGGGTAGTGTACAGCTCCAGGGTAGTGTACAGCTCCTGGGTAGTGTTCAGCTCCAGGGTAGTGTACAGCTCCAGGTTAGTGTACAGCTCCAGGGTAGTGTACAGCTCCACGTTAGTGTACAGCTCCAGGGTAGTGTACAGCTCCAGGTTAGTGTACAGCTCCACTGTAGTGTACAGCTCCAGGGTAGCGTACAGCTCCAGGGTAGCGTACAGCTCCAGGTTAGTGTACAGCTCCAGGGTAGTGTACAGCTCCAGGGTAGTGTACAGCTCCAGGGTAGTGTACAGCTCCAGGGTAGTGTACAGCTCCAGGGTAGTGTACAGCTCCAGGGTAGTGTACAGCTCCAGGGTAGTGTACAGCTCCAGGGTAGTGTACAGCTCCAGGGTAGTGTACAGCTCCAGGGTAGTGTACAGCTCCAGGGTAGTGTACAGCTCCAGGGTAGTGTACAGCTCCAGGGTAGCGTACAGCTCCAGGGTAGCGTACAGCTCCAGGGTAACGTACAGCTCCAGGGTAGTGTACAGCTCCAGGGTAGTGTACAGCTCCAGGGTAGTGTACAGCTCCAGGGTAGCGTACAGCTCCAGGGTAACGTACAGCTCCAGGGTAGTGTACAGCTCCAGGGTAGCGTACAGCTCCAGGGTAACGTACAGCTCCAGGGTAGTGTACAGCTCCAGGGTAGTGTACAGCTCCAGGGTAGTGTACAGCTCCAGGGTAGTGTACAGCTCCAGGGTAGTGTACAACAACATCGCCTGCAAATACAAAATTTATTCTTGGTTACAATTCAGCAGACTATAATGATGGCGATATATATAATAATTTATTCTCTAAGTAATAAGAAAGGAAAAAATAAAAAGATGTTGACGATTAATTATAAAGACAACAATATTTGATAGGTTACACTGAGGGGTGTATGTCTCTCAGTGTTTATCTCTCAGTGTATATACACTGGGAGGTGTATATCTTTCTGTGTATATGCACTGAGAGGTGTATGTCCCTCATCGTATATACACTGACAGGTGTATGTCTCTCGGTATATATGCACAGAGAGGTTTATGTCTCTCCGTACATATACACTGAGTTTAATCCCCGTTTTAGGTATTTACAGACCGGGCCGCGGGGGCGTTGACCCCCGGAACTCTCTCCAGGTAAACTCCAGGTAAACATGACACGCAGCTGTAATGACCCTCGTGTAGTCGATAGCCTCTAAACTCTCATTAACTAAACCAGCAACTTAATGACCTGAGCAGTAAAGGTGGAGTAATAATCTCATATCGTGAACCATCTTACGAAAATGATTCAAAATAACATGAATCTCCTGGAGAGGGAGGAAATATATGTCTTGAGAAGGGTCGTAACTCTCTTATAAATCCATCACTAACGAGATGCTGTTATTCACAAAGGATTTCAATCAGAGCTGATGAGACTTGCGTTTCAATCCCTTTGTTCCTTTTATCTAGCGTGTGGCCCCTCTAGATGATGAGGGAAGGAGAGGATGAGATCCTTCTCCTCTTGGGTTACAATCGTATCTAAATAGGTTGCGATCTTACCTGACTGGAATTTGATCCTAATCAACTTGCTCAAACTCGCATCTGAATGGGATGCCGTTCTACAGGATTGGGATGCGATCTATCAGGATTGAGTGAGATGGTAGTGACACACATGCACATATTCTACCTAAAACCACACACACACACACACACACACACACACACACACACACACACACACACACACACACACACACACACACACACACACACACACTACCGTCAATCTTGCCTCCCTCACAATGCAATTTGTTGCAGGAAAATTGCTGTACCTCCTATGAAAAGTAAAGGGTTTTTATCGTCTCTTAATAAAAGGCGAACTCTTTACCTTCTCAATAATGTAAACTTATTACATAAGAAAGGAAACAGATCCTGAGGGAACCAAGACTCAGTTTACTTTAGCTTTATGCTGGAAAACTTTTTGCAGCCTGTTCCTTTAATATCAGGCTCAATCATGTCGGCGTGAAGCTGACGTGAGAATAGCCTGAAGCCGATGTGTGGGAAGCTGGAGCCGATATGAGGAGAAGCTGGAGCCGAGGTGAAGGAACCTGAAGCCGTGTATGAGATTTATCAAGTCACTGTTTAGCTTAGAGCTTTATCACGTGACTCTCTGTGTATAGCTCTGTCAAGCCACTGTATCACTCTGTGTAGAGCTTTATCAAGCCACTGTATCACTCTGTGTAGAGCTTTATCAAGCCACTGTATCACTCTGTGTAGAGCTTTATCAAGCCACTGTATCACTGTGTAGAGCTTTATCAAGCCACTGTATCACTCTGTGTAGAGCTTTATCAAGCCACTGTATCACTCTGTGTAGAGCTTTATCAAGCCACTGTATCACTCTGTGTAGAGCTTTATCAAACCACTGTATCACTCTATGTAGAGCTTTATCAAGTCACTGTATCACTCTGTGTAGAGCTTTATCAAGCCACTGTATCACTCTGTGCAGAGCTTTATCAAGCCACTGTATCACTCTGTGTAGAGCTTTATCAAGTCTCTGTATCACTCTGTGTAGAGCTTTATCAAGCCACTGTATCACTCTGTGTAGAGCTTTATCAAGTCACTGTATCACTCTGTGTAGAGCTTTATCAAGCCACTGTATCACTCTGTGTAGAGCTTTATCAAGTCACTGTATCACTCTGTGTAGAGCTTTTCAAGTCAATGTATCGCTCCTCACCTCGGCTTCATGTTCCCTCACGCCAGCTTATGGTTCCCTCACACTGACTCCAGGCTCTCAGATCTCGGCTCCAGCTACCCTCACACTGACTCCAGGCTCCCAGACTTCGGCTCCAGCTACCCTCACACTGACTTTTCGTAAGATTTTGGAAGTAAAAAAAAATGAGTCCTGTTCATTTACAGAGAGTAGTACCAGGTACTGGATTACCCCGACGGGTTTAGCTCTTCCCCATGAATATACCAAAATATAGAGGTTGAAATCAGCTCTTAATGGAGGGAATAATAAAGGTGATATTCACTAAAGGGTGTATATACATCATTGTATATTTACATAGAGATGCATGTCCTCACTGCATTATATACGCTGGTGGGTGTATACCTCTTACTGTATGTATGATGTACAAAATACTGAGAGGAATTGACAGGGTGGACAGGGAGTGTTTGAGAAATATTAAAAACAATAAGAAAAATATGCAAAACTTTTATTGCATGTTTCGACGATTCAACCCGATTTGAAGTATTTTTTGACATCTCAGTTTTGAGCTAAAATACGTAAATTATAACATATGCTGAAAGATTACGTTAATTCCAATATTTAGGACGTAAAATCTCCTTGGACTTAGTGTGCGGATAACTTAAAGCCTTAATAGCCTTTGTGTGGTTGACTAGTTATAAACCCACTAAACCGAGGAACCAGCACTGAGCCCAGCGGGACCCCAGTGCTGACACGACTTTCATAAACAATTTGTCTATTAATGTTTTCCGTATCTTTCATACAAGAAATTTCGTACACGGGAATAATCTTGCCTATTTCTTCTATATTTTGAATTTCTAAATCAGTCTTTCATTAGAAATTTTATTAAATAAAATGTATCTCAAGGTATGAAATCAGCTTGTTTATTAAATTTATGAATAATTTCTGTAAATCTGTCGTGAAACTTGTAATATTTTATAGGATTTAGCTAATCTGAAGCAAAATATTTTTATCTTTTTTTTTTTGTTGATTTTATTCACCGTTTAATCATCTACATTTTTTAGTGAGATAGACAAAGAATTCAGAGCATTTTTCTAATCGAACTTTTTTAATATGCTGGCAAAATATTTGATTTTTTTTTTTTCAGTTATACACCAAGTCATTTCTTTTAAATGAAATTTGAAATAATCAGTAGGGATAACTTCATTCTTCTCCTCATTCCTTCCAAGGATGCTGAGACGAAGATGGGGGGAGGGAGATTTTATGCTTGTGAAGGGCTCTTGTTCTATGCAACTTGAGCGATCTTTCCCTTCCATGGGTCGAACCTGATTCCTTACCATTCACCAGGTGGCTGTATAGCCCCTGCAGGTTTATGGTTCTCCATGAATTTAATAACCTGGTTGCATGGCTAGACACAGCCTGTCTGTCCTTGCTGACTCTATCCTCTCCTCCCTCCCTCCCTCCCTACCTATCCCGCCGTCACCCATCACTACGTTAACCATCATCCCTGTCTGCTTCTCTGCCTTAATGGAATACGGAAGAGAAATCAGGAAGATGGGCGTGTGATGGGTCATAACAGTGTTAGTGAGGATGCGGGCGTGTGAGGACTCTGTATTCTGCAGTGGTCGGTCTTAACCACGGCCACGGTAGGCTCGCTTGCCGCTTGCGGGCGACACACGGGCAGCTCGCAGGCGGTTACCGCAGCTCTGCGGAACAGCAAAGTGGAGTGAGTCTATTTCCAGGCGACAAAATGGAATTATGTCAAACCGACCTGACTGATAGATGGGGAGAGGGAAGGATAGGATTTCCTGTTTGTTTTGTCAGTTAAAACTTGTTACCTGTTGAACAACGGTACTGATCTGAAACGAAATGCCTCGCTGCTGTGTGGGGTATGTCTAAATTATTGCCTAGGGATGGACTCTATATTAAAAAGAGATTGAGGTTAATAATCAATTATCACTAAAGAATTATTATTATTATTATTATTATTATTATTATTATTATTATTATTATTATTATTATTATTATTATTATTATGATGATTATTATTATTATTATTATTATACTATTACAAAAATAATGTTAGTAATAGTAATATAAGTGTTAGAATATGTAACTAATGAGAGCAAGAGCTGCTACAGCAGCAGCTGCTGCAACTGCCCTGTCTCGACAATTATAACGCAACAGACATATAATCAAGCGTAAGCAATCAAGATTATACACACTCCAACAATTAGCTTTGACCATACCGCACAGGATTTTAGATAATCAAGTTTAGATCATCACGGCTCCACTAACTCTTAAGACAGTACAACTATAACAACTCCAATAAGCAGTTATATAATCAAACGCGAGCACTTATTCTGTGACCAGCACAAAGATTTTTAAGTCCAGATAATTAAGTTTCACGGAAGTCAACATAATTCAGCCAAGGTAATCAAGTGTAGACAATCATGACGTCACAAACTCTCAAGTGTCAGCTGTAAACAAAGGCCGGACTGAGCGAACTTGTGAGGGAAACGACATTAAAAAGTTAGAATGGAATTTCAGGTCCAATTCTCTCAGTAGCCGGGCAGCAGGAGCCTTATTCCCAAGTTTCTCGACAAAGTTAAGTAAATTAGAGATAGGAAACCTGGCACTCTCATCCAAGACCCTTGCAGGATGCCTTCCTGCTTGTGAGGTTCCACCGGAATGCCTCTAATATCCTTCGAAGACTCCTCGAGAACGCCTCTAAAATATTTCAAAGATTCTTCTACAACGCCTCCACAGGGCTTCAATGCTTCCTTCCGAATGCCTCCACAAGACTTCAAAAATTCTTCCAGAATGCCTCCAAAATGCTTCAAAGATTCCTCCAGAACGTCTTTACAAGGGTTCAAAGATTCCTCCAGAACGTCTCCACAGGGGTTCAACGATTTCTCCAGAGCGGCTCGAAAATGCTTCAAAGATTCCACTACAACGCCTCAACAATGTTTTAAATATTCTTCCAAGATTCTTCTAGAACGCCTCCTAAATATTTCACTTGCTCAGTTCCACCAAAACTCCTCCAAAATCCTTCAAAGTTTTCCTTCAGAATGCCTCCCGAACGTCTCGTAAGAATTCTCGGATGACCTCAACTAACACAGTCGAGTCCAGGAAAATGACAAGTTGAATTATAAAAATTACCGAAAGCAATTCATAGTACTTGTGCCATCTAGTATGTGTACACCGCAGGCGATATTTCCGATTTTGAAATATGCGGAGATAATATAAGTGAGCAGTAAGGATCAATAAAGCGATGCAACCACTGTGGGCACCTCACAATACTCGGAATATCCTCTATGGAACAGTGAGGAAAAATATATTGAGAAAGAAACAGTAACTCACAGATCCCGATCAACATACTGCAGTGAGATATATGGAAGGAACTGAAGAGTAAACCAGGTGAAAAGCATGTGTAGTCTAAGCGCAATTAAAGACCTGTTTATATCCGTGGTACACGACTCTTCAACCTTCCATCGGCATTCGTAGTCATTACTCAAGGAAGAAAGACAAGTGTCTTCATAAGGAAAATGGGAAATTGGTAGGGAGTTTTATTAATTTACTTCGTGTCACAGTGTGCATTAAGATACAAAACTAAATTTCAAGTTCTCCCTATATAGACACATTTAGCTTCTTTTCATAGTCAGGCTCCGCCATCCTTCATCCCAGCTTCTGTGAATGTGTCAGTTCTCGGGGATAGATAGGGACTCCCAACCTATCTATCATTCTCGCTTCTGTAGAAACGTCACCACATTGTGAATAGATAAATAAGGAGAGCTATCCATCATCCGCGTCTTGAAGTTGGTACAAGCATTAATCCTTTATCCTGGCCTCGTCCAGCATGTATTACACACAGTAATCCTTCGACGTAGCTTCGTCGAGACGTGCATACAGAAATCCCTCATCCTAGCTACATCTACATATTATCCCTTATCCTAGTCATGTAATGAAGAAGGCACACATAATAATTGCTTATCCTAGCCCCCATAATGAAGGTACACGCAGTAATCCCTCACGCTATTCATGTACAGAAGCATCAGACAAAAGTAATCCTCTATTCTAGCCACGTTGTGAAATTAACACAGTAATCCCTTCAACTGTAGCCCAGATCACATTTTCACGAGATGGCCGAACACCAAACGGAATTTATAATAACTAGATAATATACCCATTATTCTTCTTAAGGAAATAAGATTCCACGATGTCGGGTATGTTAGAAAAAATAATATAATGTCATAAGGAGAATAAATCTGTTGGCCACCTAGTCGCACCTCACAACATCCTCCAGTTATGTAATTCACTGGTTGCTATTTTTTTAAGATTAAAACAATATATATATATATATATATATATATATATATATATATATATATATATATATATATATATATATATATATATATATATATATGTGTGTGTGTGTGTGTGTGTGTGTGTGTGTGTGTGTGTGTGTTTTACATGATGGTAGGATTGTTGGTGTCCTTTTTTCTGTATCTTAAACATGCAAGATTTCAGGTACGTCTTGCTACTTCTACTTACCCTTAGGTCACACTACACATACATGTACAAGCATATATATACAAACCCCTCTGGGTTTTCTTCTATTTTCTTTCTAGTTCTTGTTCTTGTTTATTTCCTCTTATCTCCATGGGGAAGTGGAACAGAATTCTTCCTCCGTAAGCCATGCGTGTTGTAAGAGGCGACTAAAATGCCCGGAGCAAGAGGCTAGTAACCCCTTCTCTTGTATAAATTATTAAATTTAAAAAGAGAAACTTTCGTTTTTCTTTTCGGGCCACCCTGCCTCGGTGGGATACGGCCGGTTTGTTAATATATATATATATATATATATATATATATATATATATATATATATATATATATATATATATATATATATATATATATATATATATATATATATATATGCAAAACAACCACTCTGAAAGAATAGAGAAATTCCAAGCGCTTTCGTGACTACTCACATTATCAAGGAACTATCATAGTTCCTTGATAATGTGAGTAGTCACGAAAGCGCTTGGAATTTCTCTATTCTTTCAGAGTGGTTGTTTTGCATATTCTGAAATCACCTGTTTACTGTGATCTTATTGCATATATATATATATATATATATATATATATATATATATATATATATATATATATATATATATATATATATATATATATATATATATATATATATGCTCACTCACACACACACACACACTGTGGAAAATACTGTATATTTTCCGGAAATACGGTAATTTATAGGTAAATAGATGGCCTATATTGTATTTAATAAAAATTTATGTCATAAAAAATGGGAAGAAGCTGCGCCTGCTCAGAGGAGACTCGCCATTGTTTGTTTGAACTGAGAGTAACAGACGAGTGAAATGTGAAGAATTTTTGTGCTCTAGAGGTAAAATTGGGCTGACACTTCTCAAATAGGAGCCGAAATTGTTGGATGTGCATTCCTGTATAACTTGAGATATCAGGCGACTGGAAAGGACAACTCCAGGAACCTCAGATAAGTCTGTGATTTTGTAACTCTGGCCATGTATAGACAGTGAGGTTTTCTGAGTATGATACACCTTGATTTCCAGTCAAATTGGTGAGTGATTTTAAGATATTCTCCTTCTGTTATGTAAATGTGTATATATATAATTCTTTATTAATTTAATATACAGTTCACCAAATTTTATATTTACCAGAATTCCTGGTGATACATATTTCAATTGTAATTAATAGGTCTAAAGCAACTTGTGGATATGACAGTGGTAGGTATCGAAGGGGGACATTTTTTGCGACCTAGGTGCCCCAAATTCCTACTTGTCTAACTGATAAATAATAATTATCTTTGTTTATTTACTGTTATGTACATAATGGTACATTCAGATAAATGCAATTTTCCACATTTAATTTGCCCGTTGGTCCTTCAAACTGGATATGTGGACGGAAATTGGACGCTGCCCCTGTCTATAGAGATAATCCGGAAGAAAGTGATGAAGATTACAATGATGCAGCAGTGTTGTGTAATAAATTTAAAATGTTAAATAAAGTAATTGATCATTGGTCTAATGTGTGGCGTAAGGAATATCTTTTTGCACTATGTGAACACTTTTATGGTGCGACAGAGGCAGTAAATCGACAGACCATTCAACCAGGTGACATTGTGTTAATTGACACTGAACAACATCGAACATTGTGGCCTCTGGGCAAAGTATTGACATTGTACCCAGATGCACAAGGTGTTGTCAGGAATGTCAAAGTGTTGTGTCGTGGCCAGGAAAGTTTACGCACAATTAATAAATTGATTCTCTTGGAATTAAATGACATTCAATCAAATGTAAATGAAAATCTAAGCGAGAGTGACACGAGTGATATGAAAGGTAATACTGACCAAGTGATGCAGGAAGAAGAAATCGTAGTAACACCTACTAGGAGAACAGCCACTCAAGCCAGAACCGGCTGGAATCGTCTCCTAAAGGAAGGAGTAATTTGAGTCGTTTAGCAACGAACTCAGCCCGGCCGCAGTGGCATCCCGCTGGGGATAGATAGATAGACAGATAGAGAGATGGGGGTCCACCTCTGGTGTAAATTGTGGGACCCACAGCCTCGGAGAAGTGGATAAAAAGGCTTCAAGGAAGAATATTTGGATTTCTTCCTGAAGCCGTTTGAATATTCCACTTCCCGTACCACCCCATCTTTTCATTCTTTTTTACCAATAGGTATATTTTATTACACAATATAGTACAGAAGATTTACGAGGCGCATTGCTGATAAAAAGATAGCATATACAGTGCATGAGCTGTGAGAGATACATGTATAGTACATATCTAGTACATACTGTTACGTGTTTGTCGCTGATTATAATGCGAAAATCTCATCCAGCTCCTCAGAGCTGGGGCGCGTGCCCAAAATACAACAGGCATTACCCCTCTGAACAGCCGCACTGAGTCGCTGGAACAGAAAACTAGCTGCCCTGGGATCCCTAGTTACCCTGATGAGATGAGTCTGTAATATATATATATATATATATATATATATATATATATATATATATATATATATATATATATATATATATATATATATATATATATATATATATATATATATATATATATATATATATATATATATATATATATATATATATATACGGTATATTATATGTCCTGTATTTCATACAGATATTACAATAATTCCTAATTACTTGCCTGTTACTGATCATTTTAACTGTAGTCTATTAAGTTTTGTTTTGTGTGTGACTGTGTCAATGTCTGTATCTTGTTTGTGTGTCTGTCGTAGGAAAACAATGCTTGTTTCTGCGAGAGATTTGTCGTAGAGATTTTGTGAGGTTTTGCCTCTAAAGCCTCACTCGACCAGCGACGTACGAATTGAATCCAAGTGCGGAGATTACTTCCACAGTCTCCTCGCTTAACACATTCCACTTATTCACAGCTCTTACAAGGCAGAAGTGTTGGCAAATGTATCTATGGCTCCACTGAGGGATCAGCAGCCAGTCCTTGTTTTTAACGAGTCAGTATGATTGCTAGATTGTGCGCGGACACAGTATATCAAGTTTGCGTCAGCATTCTTTTTTTCACATCCTGCAGATAGAAGATGCTTATATTAATTAATTTACGTTACTGTAATAATTTCCTTGGGCAAGGTTTGTAAGATTTTAGGCAAAAAAAAAAAAGATAAACAAATAAAATAAGCTCAGTAGGCTGTATCTTGTTAGAATTTGTTGATTTGTTTATAAGTTCAGAAGAGCTTAATTATTAATGCATTTGTAAAAAAAAATCATAGTTAGGTAGCAAATAAAGCCTCCTCCGGGAGTCTCCTTCAGGAGATATGGATTGTTGGACTGTGAGTCATGTAGTGCGTTTTCACAGAGAAACACAACTGCTTCGAGAAGGTAGCATCACTACCCTGAAAAACACGGATGCAGGTACACAGTGAAGGGACAGGTAACCATCACCCACGACCAGAGGTCACCTAGACAAAACAGGTGCTTAAACAGTGTACAGACGGGTGACTACCACTTGCGACAGAAACCTGAACCTCTTGGGAACTGACCTCACCTATTTGAAGCTCCTACAGTTCAATAGAGACCAGTAGTCCAAGCAGTACACCACATTACTGTGTAACTAAACTGGGACGAGATGATCATGGAGGAAGTCTCTGATCCAAATATAAACCGATAACAAGGGTTGCCTCTGGAACAACAGGTTATTAGCCATTGAGGTGTTAGTATGGGACGATGAGCCACAGGTAGATCTGAGCGTTGTGTTAGACTTCTGGATGCATAACAGACAAGGGCCATGAAAGCCTGACTGCAGGAGTAGCGCTTATGGCATAGGTGACGCCGGATCGAGCCTCAACCACTCGCTGAGGTCAGTGACCTAAACGGGTTTGCTGCTTCATGAAATACAATACCCGTGGACGGAAGACAGGCAGGGTGGACTGAGGTACCTATTGATCTAGTCTACATGTCTCTGAGAACTGGATTCCACTGTGTGTATTAACGACGGATGTGTATTAATATTAAGGGTGTATCCACGTTTCACCCATATTATTGCTATATTTGTATTAACATTAATACGTATTCGCGAAAGTGTCATCATGTTTCATGTGTGTTATTGGTGTATGTGTAATATAGATGCATTGATATTAGTGTTCTATGCGTATTATTGCTGCATATGGATTATTGTTATATGCGTAAAATTGTTGCATGTGTATTACTGTGCGTATTATTGTTGCAAGTTCATCATTCATGTTCCACACAACAGGAAATTCCATCCCAAAAAATTTGTCACGTTATTTCTCGTGTATGTTTTTCATGAAATGACTGATATACACTAATTGGTAATGAATTAATCGACCAGCTTCAGCGTTTAAAAACAGTTTAAACATTTGCTGTAAGCCAATTATGTTGCGTTAGTTTTATTAAGCATAACTTTACGCGCCGACTGTTTGCTTTGGTATAGCAAGCAATGTAATTATTGTTATGGAGGCGGAAGTATATCGTTTTTTTTAATTACGTCTCCACAATGAAGGGTTAACTTTGTACCAATTAAGGAGAGTAATCACCTGAGTTACGTTGAGTGTCCTTATGACTGCTTAACTGGAGTGATTGAATGTGTAACCGTGGGTGTGTGTGTGTGTGTGTGTGTGTGTGTGTGTGTGTGATTGTAAGCATGACTGCATCAGAGTTTGGTCGACTGTATGCATATCTGTATGTGACTGTAAATTGGTGTGACGGTTCGACTGCAAGCTTGACTGTAATAGCTTAGTTGTACGTGTGAGTCTGTGCTGTTTCCTCTGTGATGCTTCAGGGTTCGGCTGTAGCTCTTATCATATTTACGTGAACTGAGGTGAGAGTGAGAATGAGAAGAACAATAAAGAGTAAGTGAAAGAGGGAGAGAGAGAGAGAGAGAGAGAGAGAGAGAGAGAGAGAGAGAGAGAGAGAGAGAGAGAGACAGAGACAGAGACAGAGAGAGAGAGAGAGAGAGAGAGACAGAGAGACAGACAGACAGACAGACAGACAGACAGACAGACAGACAGACAGACAGACAGAGAAGAGAGACGGGATTAAAGACAGGTAAAGTAAAAGAGTAAAGAGAGGGTGAAAGTAATGGAGAGTAAAGGAGAGAGTATATACAGAATGAGAGAGAGAAGTTAGGAAGAGTGGGGAATATGAGGGACTAAGAGAAGCGTTAGTAAAGAAGTGATGAAAAAAAAAGGTGAGAATAAAGAGGGAAGGGTAAAGGGAGGAAGAAAGTAAGGAAAGGAAAGTAAAGGAGAGAATAAGGAGAGGAGAGAGAGCAAGTGATAGAAAGAGGTGAGTGAGGGTGCGTGGTAAAAGGAAGTAAGAAGATAATCTCCCGGGGAAGAGAGAGGGGAGTAAGAGGATAGAGTGTGAGGGGAAGGGGAGAAAATATCAATAACGAAATCGAGATTGGAAGAAAGGGTGAGATTCGATGGAGAGCGGAAATACGAGAGAGGAGACAGGAAGAAAGAATATGCGAAACTGAAATATATTTTGATGCAAAGAAAAATTTAGGACTTAAATGCCAGATTCGGGGATGTGCGATATATATATATATATATATATATATATATATATATATATATATATATATATATATATATATATATATATATATATATATATATATATATATATATATATATATATATTAAAATGCCAGACTACAGAAACGAATGGAACACGAGCATACACATTATCTCAAACCCAAACTACTCGTTAACTATCTGTTAACCATCGCTCGGGTGCTGCTTTAGACCGTTTCACTGTCTGATTCCACACATGTTTGGGACTAAAGCCTTTCTACCTCCTCTTCAGCCTCATGCCCGAAGACACTCATGGCCTAATTGTTTCTAAGTGGCTAATTTCATGTTGTCCCACACCCTTGCAAACATCATGAAGCCCTTTTTCTTCACAAGACATTCAGAGAAACTTCTGGAGATATAGACACACTTTAAAGTTATAGATAGACTTCGATATTTCACAGGGTTGTAATAATGTTGGTAGAATTACCGACAATATGTAAAGTAAAAGGACACAAGTGCAACTAATGTGACATTTTATTGTGGCAACGTTTTCGCTCATGGAGAGCGAAACGTTGCCACAATAAAATGTCACATTAGTTGCACTTGTGTCCTTTTATTTCACAGGGTTGATGCATTGCCCCATAATTGACAAATCCTGCGCCACGAGGAAGAGGAAAGCTCACAGAAAAAAAAAGAAAGGCAAACTCAGGTAGTTTACGGTAAAAGTCACGCTTTTGGACTTCCATCAATACTAAGTTGAGGAAATTCGTGAGTTCCTCCTTGATGTCGGCACTGGCTTCGGCGTCCAGCTGTCAGTGGAGGTCTCTTTAAAATGGTCATTAGGAACTTACACTACCATCGCCAGCTAAAAGGAGAACGTCTGGAGCTGAGGAAGAACCAGTTAGCTCCCTGGATGCCGCTCGCTACCAGTTCGAGGATGTGATGGCGACTAGCCAGGTGTAGAAGGTCGCACCCAAGCAAATGTTACAAGATAACGCATGCTTTTTACCCCCTTCCCCCACCCCATGTGTCGACCGCTACTGGAACGCATTGAATCGTCACACATCCCTCGTACTTTATCATCATCCTTCCACTCGTTGTAATTATAACCATAGTTTTTAAAGGGGTTACCGGTAAGCCAACGGAAGGCCTCGGTCAGATGACCAAACGCTCCAGTGGCGGGTCATCATTTGACTAAGACTCGCTTCAGGAAACATTTGTCCTGTTTCCTGACAAATCTTACCTAATCTAACCTTCCATTTCTTCATTGGTGTGGATTTATGAATTTCCAGTCCCTGCAGGATTCTGAATACTTCAAGCTGTGTGTAACCTACCTCCAATGAAGATACTATTTCCAGTACGATTCTGTAGGAGCTTTCCGTCCCAGTGAACGATTAGAACTACTTCAGCTTTGAGGTTACCTTAAATGTTGGCAGCGCTGGCCTTTCGATGCTGTTGCCTTTACCGTCTGATACTTGTCCTGTTAAGATCCGATGAGTTAGCGTCGTGACTAAGAGTTAGGGCTGTCTCCCCGAAAATCATCGATACCACTCGCTCCAACACTTAGCTGGGGTTCAGAGCAGCTGTGGAAGCTGGAGGCACACCTTCCTTTGGGCAGCGCTTGGGGAAGGAAGGAACCCGTAGGTTTGCGCCTGGACCTGGATTATCCGAGGATACCTCAGCTGCAGAAGTACAGCTTCAATTTTATTGTGCTTACAGACCAACAATGAGACCTCGGTCAGAGAGAAAAATACTCTACTAGGTAAATTCGTTCACTGACAGGAAAATATTTATGTTAAGAAACTTAAATAGAGAAAGATGACGTTAACCGACATACCTACTGAAATATCCACAAATGCAGAACACAGGCGATAGGTCGTCTCGATGTGTTTTGTTTTACATTTGTATTCATATCAACAGAACCTCCAGGAGTATTTATCAAATAACAACTGGTCCAGGACGGATGGAAAGATCGTCAAAACGTTCTCCCTCTAATTTGTGGGTCAGCTGTGAATTATTCCAGCCACGGAATTATGATTTTTATACCTTTCTGAGCTTACATTTTTGTATGATGTTGCAACAGAGTATTCTAAATCGACGTGTATCTTACTTGCTTATAAAAGAACATACCTTGCCTGGGAACTCTCGTCTGCAAATACCAGGCAGAAGCCGTACCACTGAACAACCACATTAGGAATCTCCCTCCGTTGCGGACTAGTAATATGGATATTTTATCGTATCCAAGGGATTAAAGCAACACAGGTGAACATTAGAATAAGGTTAATTCGACTGGTGCCCGAGCTTTCTATTAGCTTACAACCCACGCCTAGCAGAGAGTGAGAGAGAGAGAGAGGGGGGGGGATTGTGTGTTTGTGTGTAAATATAATATTTAACTTGTTTAGCGGTCTGCGTGTTATGATGTTTTCCACAAGATATAGTTCATCTCTGGTGTTGATGACCCGGACCCACACAGGCGAGCAAACTCCGCCTCGACTCGTGGTAAAGCCAGGTAAAGTTGTCGTGAGAGATCTGTGTATCTTAAAAAATAACCTTATAATGTTTGTGCTAGTCTCTGTTACATGTAGCTCTGCCGTTTACCTGACTCGTGCGGTCTGCACGGCGCTAAGTCAAGTTACTTGCTTCAATTAATAATTCTGCAGATTCTGTGAGTGAGGAGGATCAACCAGCCGGATGTTTGGGTGTCAACCAGTGCCATCCACCGCTATCTGCTGCTCATAAACTATCATACGCTGTCATTCATTATCAGCCAATGTGATCCAGCGTGGTAGACAGTTATTTATTGTAATCGACTATCATCCGCTGTCTACCATGATCATCCAATATTATCCTCTATCGGTCACTGTCAGCCAGTGTCATCCGCTGTCCATCAGAGCTACTTCACCTCTACTGGCACAGAAATATTACTGGGGGTTGAAATTAATGTCAGTCTCATTAAGCTTTAAACAGTGATGGGGGGCGAGGGAGGTATAGAATATTACTCGGTGCTGGGATTAATCTGACTATTTGACATTATTCTGCTCACAAATCATGAAATTACATGTGACTCTATCATATCTGCCCTTTGCTCGTAAAACATAATTTAGATGAGGATATCCCTTGAAATAACGAGTACCCTGAGGTAATTAACGTAATTCAATATTGCTACAGTAATTGCATCGTGATCGGTATTTATGAGATACACTGTGTGACCTTCCTACGTGGATATTGTACGTGTTCTTGGTTGCGTATATGTTGTACGTTAGTGATGTACGTGGATGTTGTGTCTGATAATATTGATAGTTATCGCAGATTTTTTTTTCAGCGTTGTAACGTGATGGATGATGATGCTGGTATTCGTAATGATCGTTTGTCTAAACAATGCTGACAAGAAGAATGATCATCAATATAGCAGCGTAACTTGCATCACCACGTCTCTCGCCACCATAGCCTCACTACTGTCACTAATACCACTACAAGTATACATAAAGCCCCTTGTTATGCAGAGCATTTCGTGTAAATTAGGTAAATTTTGTCCCCAGGATGCGACCCATACCAGTCGACTAACACCCAGGTACCTATTTTACTGATAGATGAACAGGGACAGCAGGTGTCTCAAGGAAACGCGTCTTAATGTTTCCACTCGTATCGAGGATCAAACCACGAACTTCAGTATGTGAGCTGAGTACGCTAGCAATCGCGCTACAGCGGCCGCCATTATCACCACATCTCGCCACCACCGTCACCACCACCGTCTCCACTATAGTCACCACCACCGTCACCACTCCCGTCACCCCTCTTCACCTGTATTCGACATTCAAGCTTTAACTTTAACTTGAAATTTCTTCAGTCCCTTGCGTGGCCGCACTGAGACACTCACATACATCAATGTGCTAATCTTCTAAACAGACATCAAAGTCAGCACCTGGCTTAATCAGACTTGACAACAGACATTCTCAAAAACAAATGGTAGCAGCACTAAGAATCCACCCCACGCAACAATGAAGCCATTCTCCTCTATCATCTGATAAGAGATTCGAAAAAAAAATCACAAAGCCAAACCTGATTTAATCCAATTTTAGCCCAGAATTTATCAAAGCCATTAGATGACGTGTTTAAGAAAGGTCACTGCTCTCTCTCTTTCTCTCACTCATTACCTCTCAGTGTGACCCATCTATAATGCAAGTGGCCCTCGTCGTGGACCGCCTCATTATTTAAGCATTTTCTGAGTACAATTCTATTAATATTTGCTTCCCTTGAAGCCCTCAGGGTACGTAAAATATCGCAGTTGGTGCTAAAACTCTTGTAAAATATTCACAAACATGACGTCAAGCCAAGGTTGCCTCAGCCACGGAAGCTTCAGTGCAACATTAGCGACTTTTACGACTCACGCTAATTTTGCTGACAAGTCTGCTGCGTCACTGATGCAACGCTGCCTTCTGGCTTCATGGGGTTTAGCGGTTCCTGCTTGATTATCCCCGTTAGTGAGAGCCACATGTTAGCTGTCCGCTGTTACACTAGTCAGGCTACATTTAGCACTAAGTCGAAAGGTAAATACGACTGCCGCGTCAGGAAACACTTATCCTGTTTCCTGACCAACCTTACCTAACCTACCTAACCTAACGACTGCCAAAATTAACTCTAGAGGGTTGCCGTCATTATAAGTGTAATATAGTTGACAATTCTGGTTATATTACAAAAATGGTAAGCACGTATAAGGACAGGTATGGCATACCATATTCTGACAGTTACTCTATACTGTCTCTATATACCTGTGCCAGCATAGAAGCATCCACAGGAGGCATTAGTGATAACAAGGAGAATCGAGAACAAATTCAAAAGAACTTTTGTGTCCACTAGTTACGTATTCAGGGAGCACAAGACCAACTGTAGTAATCTTTGCCAGCCGTAAGCGCGGTAACCAGAGCCATCTAGCAGTGGGATAAGACTTTAGATCGTCTGGTGACTATTAGGTGTGCTGCGGCATTCTGACTCGTCAGGGGAAAATAGGAGAACAGTTCAATATTATACTGTCTATTCAATTGCTCCATCCAGCCAGACTCTCTCAAGCCATCAGCCGGTGCATCTCCCATTGTGACCTCTGTTTTTTTGCGATAGTTTGTGATCACTGTGTATTATGAAGCGGACTTGTATAGAAATCCTTGCTCGTTTGTAAATATTGTTCATAACGATTTCATGAAAAACATTATGGAAATCGTGACTCTAGCATCTACTTACAGCACAACCTGGTATTTACAGGACTGCAGTGGGAATGAATGAGTAAAAACAGGTGCTTTTAAACGGTTTACCTTGCTGTTGGAGTGCGAGAAACTTTCACACACACACACACACACACACACACACACACACACACACACACACACACACACACACACACACGCACGCACACGCACACGCACACGCACACGCACATATATATATATATATATATATATATATATATATATATATATATATATATATATATATATATATATATATATATATATATATATATATATATATATGTATATATATATATATATATATATATATATATATATATATATATATATATATATATATATATATATATATATATATATATATATATATATATATATAGGGAGGTACCACCTCTAGAACTGTCCTGGGGACCCTCATCCTCAGAGAAAAGAATAAACTTGCTTTAGGGAAACCTCAAGCTTCTCCCTGAAGCTGTTTGAAAATTTTATCCTACTACCCCCTATATTTAATATATATTTTATTTAAAGACAAAATATATTGGCAAAATACATTGACAAAAATACAATAGAGAGTAAAACAACATAGATAACAACTCAGAGCTACATTTCGAATACTTCGTCCAGCTCCCCGGCAGTGGGCCTGATGCCCAGAATGCTGCAGGCATTTTCCCTCTGGATCACAACACTGAGTCTTTGAAAGAGGAAGCTGGCTGCCCTGTGGTCCTTGGTTTCTATGATGAGTTTTTCATCCAGCTCTTTGATGAACTTTAGAGAACACTTGCCCCATGCTCCAAGGGGTCTCCGACCTTATTGCGATGAAGTTATAGCAAGGGGGAAGGCCTTCATATTTACGGGTCTTCTGGATCTCCCTGTGGCTGGCAGCTCCACTCCCTTCAACTACGGGGTATGGCAAGTAGGTGTCTGCTAATGTGGCAGCACAGGTGTAGTCCCAGGCAATCTGCTTTCCATCCTTCCTGGGTAGTATAGTGGCTCCATCAGAACGCTTTTGACTTCCGTCACACCTCTACACTTGGGGTTCCCGTTGTATGTGTGTGTGTGTGTGTGTGTGTATACTTACCTAGTTGTACTCACCTAGTTGTGGTTGCAGGGATTGAGTCGCAGCTCCTTGCCCCGCCTCTTCACCTGGCCGCTACCTGGTCACTCTTCCAGCTCCGTGAGTTTTATCATACCTCTTCTTAAAGCTATGTATGGACCCTGCCTACACTACATCACTACCCGGGCTATTCCACTTCCTGACAACTCTGTGACTGAAGAAATACTTCCTAACATCCTTGTGGTTCATCTGAGTCTTCAGCTTCCAACTGTGACCCCTCGATGCTGTGTACCATCTCTGGAACATCCTCTCTCTGTCCACCTTGTCTATACCTCTCAGTATTTTATACGTCGTTATCATATCCCCACTAACTCCCCTGTCTTCCAGTGTCGTCAGATAGATTTCCTTTAACATCTCCTCGTATGACATATCCCTTAGCTCCGGGACTAATCTTGTTGCAAACCTCTAGTTTCCTTACATACTTGGCTAGGTGAGGGGTTCCAAACTGGCGCTGCATATTCCAATATGGGCCTAACGTACACAGTGTACAGAGTCCTGAATGACTCCTTATTTAGATGTCAGAATGCTGTTCTTAGGTTTACCAGGCGCCCGTATGCTGCAGCAGTAATTTGGTTGATGTGCGCCTCGGGAGATGTTCCCGGTGTTATACTCACACCAAGATCCTTTTCCGTCAGTGAGATTTGTAGTCTCTGCCCCCCTAGACTGTACTCCATCTGTGGTCTTCTTTGCCCTTCCCCAATCTTCATGATTTTGCACTTGATGGGGTTAAACTTCAGGAGCCAGTTTCTGGACCAGGCCTGCAGTCTGTCTAGATCTCTCTGCAGTTCTACCTGGTCTTCGTCCGATTGAATTCTTCTCATCAACTGCACATCATCTGCAAACAGGGACACTTCGGAGTCTATTCCTTCCGGCATGTCGTTCACAAATACCAGATACAGCACCGGTCCTAGGACTGATCCCTGTGGCACCCCGCTCGTTACCGGTGCCCACTCTGACACCTCGCCACGTACCATGACTCGCTGTTGTCTACCTGACAGGTATTCCCTAATTCACTGTAGTGCATTCCTTGTTATCCCTGCTTGGTCGTCCAGCTTCCGCACTAATCTCTTGTGTGGAACTGTGTCAAACGCCTTCTTACAGTGCAAGAAAATGCAATCTACCCACCCCTCTCTCTCATGTCTAACTGCCGTCACCCTGTCATGAAACTCGTTGTGTGTGTGTGTGTGTGTGTGTGTGTACTCACCTTATTGTGGTTGCAGGGGTCGAGACTCAGCTCCTGGCCCGCCTCTTCACTGATCGCTACTAGGTCCTCTCTCTCTCTCTCTCTGCTTCCTGAGCTTTATCATACCTCTTCTTAAAACTATGTATGGTTCCTGCCTCCACTACTTCACTTGCTAGGCTATTCCACTTCCTGACGACTCTATGACTGAAGAAATACTTCCTAACGTCCCTGTGACTCGTCTGAGTCTTCAGCTTCCAGTTGTGACCCCTTGTTCCTGTGTCCTCTCTCTGGAACATCCTATCTCTGTCCACCTTGCCTATTCCCAGCAGTATCTTGTATGTCGTTATCATGTCTCCCCTGACCCTTCTGTCCTCCAGTGTCGTCAGTTCGAGTTCCCTCAACCTTTCCTCGTACGACATTCCCCTGAGCTCTGGGACTAGCCTTGTTGCAAACCTTTGTACTTTCTCTAACTTCTTGACGTGCTTGACCAGGTGTGGGTTCCAGACTGGTGCTGCATACTCCAGTATGGGCCTAACAAACACGGCATACAGTGTCTTGAACGATTCCTTATTAAGGTATCGGAACGCTTTTCTCAGGTTTGCCAGGCGCCCGTATGCTGCAGCAGTTATTTGGTTGATGTGTGCCTCCGGTGACGTGCTCGGTGTTATGGTCACCCCCGAGGTCTTTCTCCCTGAGTGAGGTCTGTAGTCTTTGTCCACCTAGCCTATACTCTATCTGCAGTCTTCTTTGCCCTTCCCCGATCTTCATGACTGCATTTGGCAGGATTGAATTCGAAAAGCCAGTTACTGGACCACATGTCCAGCCTGTCCAGGTCTCTTTGCAGTCCTGCCTCATCCTCATCCGATATAATTCTTCTCATCAACTTCACATCATCTGCGAATAGGGACACTTCAGAGTCTATTCCTTCCATCATGTCGTTCACATATATCAAAAATAGCACGGGTCCTAGAACTGACCCCTGTGGGACCCCGCTCGTTACAGGCGCCCACTGTGATACCTCTTCACGTATCATGACTCGTTGCTGCCTCCCTGTCAGGTATTCCCTGATCCATTGCAGTGCCCTCCCTGTTACATGCGCCTGATCCTCCAGCTTCTGCACTAATATCTTGTGGGGAACTGTGTCAAAGGCCTTCCTGCAGTCTAGGAAAACGCAATCTACCCACCCCTCTCTCTCGTGTCTTACTTCTGTTACCTTGTCATAAAACTCCAAAAAGTTTGTATTACAAGATTTGCCTTCCATGAACCCATGCTGGGTTTCATTTATAATCTTGTTCTGTTCCAGGTGTTCGACCACTCTCCTCCTGATAATCTCCATGACTTTGCACACAATACATGTCAGAGACACAGGTCTGTAGTTTAGCGCCTCGTTTCTGTTTCCTTTCTTAAATATGGGTAGTACATTTGCTGTCTTCCATTTCTCAGGTAGTTGCCCAGTTTCAAAGGATGTGTTGAAGATTGTGGTTAGAGGCACGCACAGCATCTCTGCTCCTTCTCTAAGGACCCATGGGGAAATGTTGTCCGGTCCCATCGCCTTTGAGATATCAAGGTCGCTTAGGAGCTTCTTCACCTCCTCCTCGGTTGTTCGTATGTCATCCAACACTTGTTGGTATATTCCCTCTTGATGTTCCCTTCTGTGCTGTCTTCCCACAGCCCTTCCTGTCTCTACTGTAAAAACTTCCTTAAATCTCCTGTTTAGTTCCTCACATACCTCCTGATCATTTCTTGTGAGTTCTCCACCTTCTGTCCTTAATCTGATCACCTGGTCTTTGACTGTTGTCTTCCTCCTGATGTGGCTATACAACAGTTTCGGGTCAGTCTTGATTCTCGATGCTATGTCATTTTCATACTGTCGCTGGGCCTCCCTCCTTACCTGTGCGTACTCGTTCCTGGCTCTGCGACTGATCTCCCTATTTTCGTGTGTTCTCTGCCTTCTGAACTTTTTCCATTCTCTATTGCACTTGGTTTTTGCCTCCTTACACCGTCGGGTAAACCATGGGCTCGTTCTGGTCTTCCCGTTGTTTCTGTTGCCATTGGGAATAAACCTTTCCACTGCCTCCTTGCATTTTGTTGTTACATATTCCATCATTTCGTTTACTGGCTTTCCTGCCAGTTCTCTGTCCCACGGAACCTCCCGCAGGAAGTTCTTCAACCCTATGTGTGTGTGTGTGTGTGTGTGTGTGTGTGTGTGTGTGTGTGTGTGTGTGCTCACCTAATTGTGTTGCAGAGGTCGAGACTCAGCTCCTGGCCCCATGTGTGTGTATGTGTATGTGTGTGTGTGTGTGTGTGTGTGTGTGTGTGTGTGTGTGTGTGTGTGTGTGTGTGTGTGTGTGTGTGCGTGTGTGTGGTTTATTCCAAGGCACAACCCATTCAAGGAACAATATATACGTACAAATGGAACCAAACTGATCGAGAACGCATTGTATATTATTCAAATAACCTCAGTCACTGTAAACAGCAAGCTGATAATTCATTAGGACGTCCATTTGACAATAGAGAGTAGTTTCCCCGTCGATAAAGAGTAGTTAGTCTTTCATATAAATAGTAAATAGTCCTCGATTGAGATAGCAGTAGACTGTCCTCGATCGAGATTGTAGTAAATAGTAACCCATCAAGATATCGAGATATTAACAGAGAAGCTTCAACAGAAAATCTCTTTGTGAGCTGAAGAGCCTTCGGCTATCTGTCTGTAAACGTTCACATGTATTTTTTGTATTCCCATGTACTCCCATGTATTCATACCTACTCCCATGTAACTAGGAATACATTTCGTCATGGCATTTTGCAGCAGAACTTATCATGATCTCATTCCGGATAAAACTTTCTTTCTCTTTCTAATCTAACTTTCCTAAGCGATTTTCATTCGTCATTTTGCGGGAGGTATTGTTCTTGATAAATGTTACCAAAAGGTAACGTGGAGTGCGGCGAGAAGGAATGGCTTCTGCGGCTTAGGACTAACGCTGGCAAGGCAAGAGGCCTGAGGTAAATTTCTGGTTGAGAACAACAGTAGGCGCTAGCAGGGGAAATCCATCTTCAGGTCTGACTTTACAATGTATAAAATCCTTGTGCGTGAGAGGATATGGATGCTGGGTAGACGTATTTCAAAATGTTGTGTCAGTGATTTAAATTGAAGAGTTTCTACGTTCATCTGTTTCTGAAATTTTTTTTCTGTTTTAATTTTTGCCTGTTTTCCCAAAGTTTCTTTCGGCAATTAGGCAAAATGCGTAAATTCTTGTACTAATGGATATAGAATGAAGTTTTTATTTAACTGATCGATTAAGCGACTAGAATGGAAGCGGAATTTTAATTTATGTTAACAGACGGGAGACGAAAGATAAGTGAATGCTGGTGTTAGGGAGAAAAGTGTGTATGTGTGTTTGTGTGTGTGTGTACTCACCTAGTTGTACTCACCTAGTTGAGGTTGCGGGGGTCGAGTCCGAGCTCCTGGCCCCGCCTCTTCACTGATCGCTACTAGGTCACTCTCCCTGAGCCGTGAGCTTTATCATACCTCTGCTTAAAGCTATGTATGGATCCTGCCTCCACTACATCGCTTCCCAAACTATTCCACTTACTGACTACTCTGTGGCTGAAGAAATACTTCCTAACATCCCTGTGATTCATCTGTGTCTTCAGCTTCCAACTGTGTCCCCTTGTTACTGTGTCCAATCTCTGGAACATCCTGTCTTTGTCCACCTTGTCAATTCCTCTCAGTATTTTGTATGTCGTTATCATGTCCCCCCTATCTCTCCTGTCCTCCAGTGTCGTCAGGTTGATTTCCCTTAACCTCTCCTCGTAGGACATACCTCTTAGCTCTGGGACTAGTCTTGTTGCAAACCTTTGCACTTTCTCTACACTTTCATACACGGTGTACAGGGTCCTGAATGATTCCTTATTAAGATGTCGGAATGCTGTTCTGAGGTTTGCTAGGCGCCCATATGCTGC
>NC_091305.1:23399361-23416861 GCF_038502225.1 Cherax quadricarinatus | reverse complement strand
CAACAAATTGGGTAGTTAACCGCCTAATTAGAGTGTGGTACAACATCCGCATGGACGCCGCTGAGTAATGGTGTAATAAGGAAATAGGCGTAACGCCAGGGCACGAATTACGAGAGGCAAGTGTGCGTGCCTCTTTTTTTTTTTTCCTGTTGAGGGAGGAATGGGAGGAGGGGGTAACATGTCTGACCACACTAATTTCTGGGGACACTTCTAAGTTGTCATGAGAGATAATTCTTCTACATACACACATACACTCTCCTGATGGGGCCAGGAGCCGAGTATCGACCCTTGTAATCACATATAGAATACTCATAATTTGATAAAATATGGAGACACATGGAGGACCGGAAACATGGAGGACGGGAAATGTGGAGGGCTAAGATGATCAAGTTGATGATGTCTGGGACACAACTATAGAGGAAGGGATGGTTCAGTAAGGTTGAGCCTAATATTCGCACTAGGTGAATCTAACATAGAGAAAACAGAATAAGAGAACGCTCTCGATGCTAGTAACCACAAAGAACTAAGTTTGGAATACCATGTAGAAGTAAACACAGAGAGAAAAATAATGCAAGAAGGCAAAAACCAAACTTCAGAAAAAGAGACCTCTCAAGTATGAATGCTTTCTTGAGTGAGGTGAAGTGGGTAATGGAATTGGAAGGAAAGACAATGAGTAAGAAAATAGAGTAAGTAGCTGGAAAGTGATGGGGAAGCAGAGGAAAAAATCCTACCCATGAACAGAAGCAGTGGTGAGAAATAAGTGAGCCCAGAGTTCACCCACAGATGCAGGGAGGTAAAGGCTAAAAGTGCAAGGCCATAGAAAAAATAAAGAAAGCAAAAAACAGAGGAAAACAATAAAGTGAAAAGGTGAGTAAAAAACTGGATATGCATGGGTAAGAAGAGGGGATGAGTGACAAATTGAAAATAATACAGTGTCGAAAGCCAAAACTGAATCAAGGATGGTATACATTCATATTAAAAGGAAGACATCAGTTAAGGACGGAGGAATAAAACTGAAGAAGGAGAAGAGCTCATAAAAAATTATCAGGCAGTCTGCGAGAAGCTTAACAAAACATTTAAGGAGGAATTCTCAGAGGAAATATAAACACTGCGAGACTCAAAAGAGTACATCAACGAACACTGGGCACAATACTCACAACAACATCCTCCCTAAATTGGATTATGATGACCAACTGTATTCTTCAGCCTCGCCCATTTACTCTTTCTAAACTTTATCCCATTTTTCACCATGGGTTATGTTTGTATCTCTAGCTTCTCGTTCTCCCAAATCGAGAGTCTATATGTAGAGGTGAACGCTCCATCTTTGCAATAGCGGTACGATGCGCTTGTCTCCATTGTTTTGTCCGCTCTCACGACCTTTCTTGATCCTTCCACTTATAGAACAGTAACGGATGTTACTAGAGCTTCTTTGCTTAATCGTCGCCCCTTTTTACCGTGCCCCTTTCCTCTCAGTATTCACTTCCTTTAATTTACCTTCCCTTTACGTCCACCCTGCGTCTTACTTTCCTCTTGCTCTTTGGAAGGCCCAGATGATTTTCGTTTGCTCTTCCCCATTCCTATGTGAGAAAGGTCACTTGCTTCCTATGGCTTCACGCTCACTCCTCATTAATCACTTCCATGCTCATTAACATGCTATTTCAGTGTGCACCATTGGTTCTAAATCACCTGACGGTGTTGGGCATGCAGCAGTTTTTCCTGACAAAATCACCCAAAGTCATTTACTAGACTCATCCAGTGCTTTCACAGCCGAGTTGTATGCAGTTCTCATTGTCATGGTTGTATACAGTTCTCATGCACATTGCGCCAATGTCCGCCTCATCATTCGTAGTAGTATGAGGCTGCTACAGTGCTTTACAGGGTATCCAGAAATTTGATTCCCCCTCATAACATCGTCCTTCGTGTACAACTTTGGCTATGCCGTATTTCTAGTCAACACAAAGATGTTGTTTGCTGGGTTTCTGGACACGCTGATGTTCAGGTAACGTATAGGTAGATTCAGCCTTTCGATCAGGAAGTCCTGCACAGGTAGTCATATCTCGGAATATTTTTCAGTGATTTCTCGACAATATCCCAACTGCTGGCAACAACTGTGGTTCGCGATGGACCACAATAAATTGTTTTGTCAAACAATATTTGGATTTCTGGCCGCCATGTTCCCACCACTGTCGTGCTTGGGAGACTGCGCTCTCTCGCCTTCGTATTGGTCACAGTTATGGACACCTTATGGAAAAATGTCCAGCAACCTGACAACCCCTGGAGGGGTGTCAGGTTGTATTAGCACTTCACTATCAAGAAACATGCAGAATTCACTTCCGGCATCTACGCCGCCCCGACGTACTTACTCTAACTGACCTTGCTAAAAATCTCACCTTTAAAGCAGACTCTGACTTTTTAACAGAGACTAACTTATTGCCGCAAATTTTATTTTAATTTACCTCTTGCACTCTCCCGTATCCTCTCCTACTAACCATTACCCTTGCACATTCCTGCCCCCAAACCTCCGTATATTCCTCTTTTACCACATCTCTCCCTGCAGAGCTGTATGACCGTTTTGCGTTTTGCAGTTAACTTAATTATATTTATAATTATTACGCAACAGGAGAAAAGTGAAGTAACTACTGACTAAGCTAGACACCTCGAAGGCAATGGTACCAGATATATATCTATGGGTTCTGAAAGAAGGAGCAGGAGTACTTGCTTGAATCCCTAGCTAAAATCCTCACTAAGTTAACAGACACAGGGCAGCTACCAGAGGTCTGGATGACAACCAATTTCCTCCCTCTGTCCCGTCCCTGTACCCCTCTCCTATATATAATGGCTCCCTCACCTTCGTGTGTTAGTGTGACTTGTAAACAGTCCAAGACGGACCGAAACATCGCCATTAGCTTGTCTATAAATGCTGCACTGTATGACCCTTTTAGGTCTAGCGCTTCTTTATGATTATAATAATAATCTATCCTAAGCGCGGATTATTTGTATATTCATTGAAGTAATGGAGTGGACGAGAAGAACAACAAATTGAGTACACACTGAAAGTATTAGTGAGACGAGGGGAGGAAGTCTGCATGAATCACGCAGCCACCAAGTGTATTACTGTGAAAAACTGCAGGTTAAATATCCAGTGTACGAAGAATTTCTGATTTATGTCTCATCTGTGACTTGAATATAGTCCAAGACAGACTGTTGTCAGCTCCAGCAGTGAATTAAAGCCAGATATGAATATTAGAAGGTAAGAAGGGAGGAAGAAAGACACTGAAAGATTTTGAAAAAACTTAGCTAAATCCTTTTTTTTTTGACATTAAAGTAATTGTAAAAAGAAGAGAAAACAGTGAATTAACCAAAATGATTTTCACAGAACTGGAAAAAAAAATATGGGAAATACTTAATATGAAGTTCCACATTGTGTGATCAGAAGATGGCATCTTCGTTTCACTTGGCCATCGCAAATGGCCAGTTGAAATGAAGAACAATAAAATGTTCAAAGATAATGGAG
Organism: Cherax quadricarinatus; assembly: GCF_038502225.1. NCBI lineage: Eukaryota > Metazoa > Arthropoda > Malacostraca > Decapoda > Parastacidae > Cherax > Cherax quadricarinatus. Next base: position 23,413,347 of record NC_091305.1, on the reverse strand, counting down.
AATGCTGCTACTGGACATTGACAAGTGTGAGTGAAAAGTTCAATAGATAGGAGTAGAGAGGGAGTATATAGTAACAATAGTTTCATTGCCGGCTACTTGTTAAGGTAGGGTAAGTCAAGCTCCCGCTATTCCCGCCTTTTTTCCCCTCCCCGAAAGTGATAGTTTGATTGCCGGCTACTTGTTAAGGTAGGGTAAGTCAAGCTCCCGCCTTTTTTCCCCCAACCTGAAAGTGATAGTTTGACTGCCGGCTGCTTGTTAAGTTAGAGTCAGTCTAGCTCCCGCTATCCCTTCCCCTCCTTCTTCCCCTCCCCCCCCCCGAAAGGTGACGTGTGGGGCTCCGGTCCAAACAGTAATCACTAGAATCACAGCTCCCAGCACTACTGTAAGTACATGCCTGCCTTGTATTCTAGTGGATTTATTGGTTAAAAGCTTCACTTTTGACCAATAATAAACTTAGTCCTTTCAGTCTTGCTATAGGTTGACTGTTGTAATAATCACCACATCTTTTAGGTATTGTACTTATCATGGAGAGTGATTTCTTAAGCAGTGGGTAACCTGTCTATCTTTCCAGCTTGGATGACAGAGAGGGTCACCTGCCAATCAACGAGCAGAACTGATGGAGATGGACTAATGTCCTGAGACTTCCCCTTTTTGGATTTAATTATCTGTGCACCTGTATGAAATTGCAGGACGTAACCCCTCATCATTGCAGTGGTAAAGGACCTGCTTTCCTGTCATCGGGATATAATACTCAAGGCTATACTGTGAAGAACTAGTCAGTGGGTTGTAACCAACACCTGCGACTTCCCCCCCATCATCGGCAACGGCTACGATTTCAACACTCAAGTGTCACCAACACCAGACACCCCTATATATATTAGCGTTGAATTCAGTTATCATTTATATTTTTCATTTTTCATTTTCTTTAATGTAGGATTAATATTTCATATTTAAGTGTTTTATATTTTATATTTTCTATATAATAAAGTGTTTATGTTTGTTATTATTTCTTTTTCTATTCATTAATTTTCCTGAGGAGGAGCCAGCCTTGGTAATACTGTCTGAAGTTGTTACAGGGCTGAGTAAGCCTTCACAACAAGAAAAGAAGAAAAAGAACAGACGAGATAGTACAATGGGCCTAAAAATGATATGCAAATGAACTGAATTATACTCTCTGGAAAATTATGAGGCTTTCCCAGAAAGAAGATAAATGGACGGACGAATAACAACTGGTGCACTTTTCCCACTGCTAAAAAAAAAAAAAAAAAATTATTAGAATTCTAGACAAAACATTAAAACAAAGTTTCTAAAAAAAATCTTGCAAAGCGAAAATATTTTTTTTTATGCCTTAAAAAATATTTTTTTCATACGCCTTAATATGGACGATAAGAATGAGGAGGACGAGGACTGAGGTAGGAGACGAACAAACGGGAGGAGAGGTGAGAATGTTTACCTGGAGACAGTTTCTGGGGTCAGCGGCTCCTCTGCCCGCTCCCAGACCTGGTCTGAAACCGGGCCTAGGAGTGCCAACAGCCTGGCCTGATCGACCAGGCTGTTTGGTGCTCGCTACTCACAGACTGAAGTATGAGCCACAGCCTGGCTGATCAGAAGCTGACTTTAGGAACTTATCAAGTTCCCTCTTGAAGACAACCAGGGGCCAGATGGTAATTCCCCTAACGATTGAAGGGAAATTACCAGCCCCTGACGGTCTTCAAGATGGGTCACCACCTTTAAACTTACTTAAATTTCTAAAGTGGCCTTACCAGTTTGGATTGGTTTTAATGGAGAAGTTTCTCTCACATAATAACTAACGTGACTTCCGTTATAGCAAATAACGGCTGAACGGCAAACAGATCAGTTTTCGAACTGGAGATTTATGTACATCAAAACTTTTAAGCTATTTCGTACTACAAAAATATTCAAGGAAAAAAAATGGATCTGTAGATCACATGTTTTTAGATTTCAAGAAAGATTTCCCATTACAGTTTCTCAAGAAAATGCAAAACTGGGAAAATCGAAAGGCAAGCTATTACATCAGACTTCATGCATGTTATTTTGCAAACCGACAGCTGTTATCCTGCCTTAAATCATTTCAAAATTCCATATAGAAGAAATATACATAGAAGAAAAAGAAGTTACACAAGAGAGACGAGAAAGAGGAAAACAAGAGACGGAGAGGCAAATTAAGACACGAGTTGAAGGGACCAACAGAGAGAAGGGGAGAGGAGGAGAGGCAGGAACTGAAACACAGAGGGAGAGTGAGAGCAGATGGATGGGGAGGGAGTGAAACAACACAGATGCCAAGGTATGAGTGAGAGAGCCACAGAGTGAACCAGAGTGAACCACAAAGTGAGCCAGTGTGTGAGCGAGTGAATTAGCCCCTGTGTGTGAGCTAATGAAAGAGTGAACAAATAAGTCAATGAGTGAGTGAGCAAGTTAGTGAGTAAGTGATTTAATGTGAGTGTGAAGTAGCAAGTAAATTTGTGAGCGAGTAAACCAATTAATGAGTGATTAAACCAAATAGTGAGCGAATGAGAGAGGAAAGGGTGAGTGAGAGTAACTGAGACTGGTAGGCGTGGGTGTGGGGTAGGAATAACGAGCCATCAACATGACAGATAGCTAAACAAATAATTAGTCTTGTACTGATGAAGGGAAGATAACCTGACAGCAAACACACACACACACACACACACACACACACACACACACGCACATACACACACACACACACACGGACACACACACACACACATACACAGCTCGGACTCGACCCCCGCAACCTCAACTAGGTGAGTACACACACACACACACACACACACACACACACACACACACACACACACACACACACACACACACACACACACACACATGTACCACTCTCCACCTTTTTTGTGGATTTTGTTTACTTTTTTTTTTTTTTTATGATTTGCCGCGCTGCTTGAGCGTGAGCAAGGTAATATTTAGGAAGGGATTCGAGCAAGTTGGAAAGCCGGACTTGAGTCCTGGAGGTGGGAAATACAGTGCCTGCATTCTGGAGGAAATGTGGGGAGGCTGCAGTTGAGAGGATCACTTCATTTGTGATGTTTGCACACCTTTGGCAAGACAGGTAAAGGTGGAAACGACCGAGGTGGCCGAGAAACAATGGAAAGTAGAAGAGTAGCAAATATCGAACCCGAATGTCGCAAGAGTGCATGAACCACGATAAGCACATTTACTGAATAACTTGCAATGTCGTACCAGAACTTGGCATAAACACTGATGATGATCAAACTGAATGTAAAAGTGTGTGGTCAGCCTTCTGGTTACTTTTCGCGACCGTTGTGTGTTTGGTTTTCAACTTCCTGAGGAATATAGAGACAGTTCTTGGTGAAACTAAAGTATCAGAAACTTTGAGCAAATATCCTAAATTTGCTTGTAACAAATAAATTATGAATATATTCCCAGAATAACTCTCGTTAATTCTTCTGAATAACGATATGCTCATGTGCTACCATCCACAGGATGGATATGTTCATAGGATGAATATGCTCTTGCCTTACCATCCACAGGATGGATATGTTCCCTCGCTTCACAGGATGGGTATTCTCCCGAGCCGCCATCCACAGCATAGATGCAGAATAATCTCTAGCCGCTTCGGCGGCGAAACAAAACAGAAAAATCTGATCGCGGTTTATATGAGCATTCTTACAGAATCAAAACAAAATCAGAGTAGAAAACCCAGTTAATAAAAGTGAAAAAGAGAACCGTAAATTACTGTTTCCCTGTCCGTACAGGGTAAACAGAGACAGAGGGAAGGACGGGCATGAACGACACACAAGGGGATAAAAAAAAACATGTTTGGGTGGAAGGTGACCACGAGGAATGGCTATAAACTATCGTGTGTAGAAGAAGCGAAACCCGCCACGTTGGAAGCCAAAAACGAAGAATAACATACGAGAGGAAAAAACAAGAGAGATGGTGAGAATGACAGATGATGGATGACGGTAGCGACGCCCTCACCTGTCAACCCCTTCTCACCTCCCCTCACTCTGCCCTCGCTTTACCTTACTCTCACCTCCCCTCACTCTGCCCTCGCTTTACCTTACTCTCACCTCCCCTCACTCTGCCCTCGCTTTACCTTATTCTCACCTCCCCTCACTCTACCCTCGCCTTACCTTATTCTTACCTCCCCACATCTACCTTCGCCCTACCTTACTCTCACCTCCCCTCACTCTACCCTTGCCTTACCTTACTCTCACCTCCCCTCACTCTACCCTCGCCTTACCTTACTCTCACCTCCCCCTCACTCTACCCTCGCCTTACCTTACTCTCACCTCCCCCTCACTCTACCCTTGCCTTACCTTACTCTCACCTCCACTTCACTCTACCCTCGCCTCACCGTATCATCCTTTGCGGATGATACTAGGATCTGCATGAGGCTGTCATCTGCTGAGGACGCGGTTAACCTCCAAGAAGATATAAACAAAGTTTTCCAGTGGGCAACGGTAAACAATATGATGTTCAATGAGGACAAATTCCAACTACTCCGTTATGGAAAACTGGAGGAGATAATAACTAGAACAGAGTATACTACTGACTCCGGCCATACAATAGAGCGGAAAAATAATGTAAGGGACCTGGGAGTAGTAATGTCTGAGGATCTCACTTTCAAGGATCACAACAGTGCCACGATCGCACGTGCAAAGAAAATGATAGGATGGATAATGAGAACTTTCAAAACGAGAGATGCCAAGCCCATGATGATCCTTTTCAAATCACTTGTTCTCTCTAGGCTGGAATACTGCTGTACATTAACATCTCCATACAAAGCAGGTGAAATCGCAGATCTAGAGAGTGTACAGAGATCCTTTACTGCACGTATAAGTTCTGTCAAGCACCTTAACTACTGGGAACGCTTGAAAGCACTTGACTTGTACTCGTTGGAACGCAGGAGGGAGAGATATATCATAATCTACACTTGGAAAATCTTGGAAGGAATGGTCCCAAATCTGCACACAGAAATCACTCCCTACGAAAGTAAAAGACTGGGCAGGCGATGCAAAATGCCGCCAATAAAAAGTAGGGGCGCCATTGGTACACTAAGAGAAAACACCATAAGTGTCCGGGGCCCAAAACTGTTCAACAGCCTCCCATCAAGCATTAGGGGAATTGCCAATAAACCCCTGGCTGCCTTCAAGAGAGAGCTGGACAGATACCTAAAGTCAGTGCCGGATCAGCCGGGCTGTGGCTCGTACGTCGGACTGCGTGCGGCCAGCAGTAACAGCCTAGTTGATCAGGCCCTGATCCATCGGGAGGCCTGGTCGTGGACCGGGCCGCGGGGGCGTTGATCCCCGGAATAACCTCCAGGTAACCTCCAGGTAACTTACCTTACTCTCACCTCCCCTCACTTTACCCTCGCCTTACATTACTCTCACCTCTCCCTCACTCTACCCTCGCCTTACCTTACTCTCACCTCCCCTCACTTTACCCTCGCCTTACCTTACTCTCACCTCCTCTCACTCTACCCTCGCCTTACCTTACTCTCACCTCCCCCTCACTCTACCCTCGCCTTACCTTACTCTCACCTCCCCCTCACTCTACCCTCGCCTTACCTTACTCTCACCTCCCCTCACATTACCCTTGCCTTACCTTACTCTCACCTCCCCTCACTCTACCCTCGTCTTACCTTACTCTCACCTCCCCTCACTCTACCCTCGCCTTACCTTACTCTCACCTCCCCCTCACTCTACCCTCGCCTTACCTTGCTCTCACCTCCCCTCACTTTACCCTCTCCTTACCTTACTCTCACCTCCCCTCGCTCTACCCTCGTCTTGCCTTACTCTCACCTCCCCTCACTCTACCCTCGCCTTACCTTACTCTCACCTCCCCCTCACTCTACCCTCGCCTTACCTTACTCTCACCTCCCCTCACTCTACCCTCTCCTTACCTTACTCTCACCTCCCCCTCACTCTACCCTCGCCTTACCTTACTCTCACCTCCCCTCACTTTACCCTCGCCTTACCTTACTTTCACCTCCTTCATTATCTCTCATCTTTCCTTACTCTCGCGCTTTCTTCATTCTCACTCACCTCCCTTCACTATTAATTTGCTTTCCTTCACTCCCTCTCCTCCCTTACTTTCATTTTTCCTTTCTCTCTATCACTCTCTTCCCTTACCCTTTCACTCATTTTCCTTCTTCTTTCGTCCTCCCTTAAGGTCCCTCGCCTCCTATTTTACCTTCGTCCTTCCTATTTTTCTGCCTCACTTCCTATTTTGATCCCTAACTATTTTTTTTACTCGCTCACTTCCTATTATAATCCTTCACTTCCTATTTTGATCCCTGTTTATTTTTCTCCCTCATTTTCTATTTTTCTCTCTTACCAAATTTTATTTCTCCATCCCCTCACCTTCACTCAGCTTCCTTCAGTACGTAACTAATTTTTGCTTCTGCTCCATTCTTCAAATGTTTCGGATTGGCTGTTTTGATTAGATTTTAGATTTTGCCTTCAAAGCGGATAGTTTCTTGTTTACCCAGTATCCATTTTGCAGACCGGGGCAGAAGGGCTTATGGATACATGAGAAGTCTAGGAAATAGACCCTGAAAGGATTAATGGGACTCAGGAAATCCGTGGTAGGATTAATGGGACGTCGTCAGGATATATATCATTTACAAACTGTTGTTCATTTGTGTTATTAGCAAATTTAGGATTCTTGTTCAGAAGTTGTTTAGCATTTTATTTTCATTAATAAGAATCAGTAACATAAGTCACGGTACTGACTCTGTATTCTTGAATAAATGGATCACCAAGCAGATAGTGTTTAGGAAAGTGACTGTAAGACTGACTACATACCTTGTATATGGCTTGATCACCGTCTGTGTATAAGCTAAACTGACAGAATCAATTGTAACCAAAATTAAGCATCGATGCTACAACATCCCTCAGTCTCATATTATTGATGATACACAGTACCGATAAGTTGATGAATTAAACACGTGTATCCAGCGTTTTATTTGCCTGTAGTCGATTGAAGAAGGTTCTCGTGCAGGCGAAACGTTTAGACAGTATATACAAATGTTATATATATCTTATTCATTATCCATCTATTTCAGGAGGTTATTTAATATTCTATCAAGATACTGAAGTAACTATATGGATGGCAATATCTCCTAGCGGAAGAGGTAAATTTACAAATAATATGAACTCTCCTTGATGAGCTACTGCGAGTCGCTACCACTAGCACTGGTTTCAGAAGTGGCTACTGCCATGTCTCGCATAAGCAGCCACCTCAGTCTCCATCACCACTGCTTCTCTTGCTATCTCTCACAGCAACACCTGACCTCTCCATTGACTCTGTTAACTGCCTAGCCACCGGTTCCTAGTATGACAGAATCCTTCTATTCTCTGTCTTCACTACATGGTCTGACTAGCTGTGGGACAATGAACTCCTTGTATTACACCCTCCTATATAAGGAAGCAAAATCGCTCCTCGTATAAGCAGATCTTAAACACTGGTTGAAAAGGCGCTGAAACTAGCTACCAACATAACAGCCAAGGTAATACTCAATATTTTTCAATACTATTAATTTATAATCGCTGTCACGTACGATTAATATTATATCATTGGGAAGTGCAAAACTTATTCAGTGTCTGGGATATAAGAGAATATCAGGTTTTTATCTGAGGAAAGAGAGGATAACTCCAGGCTTCTTCCGCTCTTCTCTCACACAACAGTTATCACGTAAGGTGTGAGATGGATCAATATGAATCGTAAATTTTTTTTTCATTCTGAATATTTAGTGTCTGGCTTCTCCAATAAGAATATGCAGTCATTGATAACACAGAATTATTAATGATAAAAGAACCAAGCTAGTAGTCATAAATTTACTTAATTGATATTAAATAAACAGTTCAGTCCGGGTACCAGACCACAGTGGCTGTATCTTAGATTTTTCACTAACAACAACAACAACAACAACAAATCTTTCCCTCATCGCACCTCATTTCATACTTCACTCTTTCACTTCAATTTGTCCTCCCATCCTCTTCTCTTTTTCACTCTCCCAGTCCATTCGTCAGGGAGGTGACTGGTGCGGTGTCACGGTACATCACGACACGTCACGTTACCAGACCACACACACACACACACACACACACACACACACACACACACACACACACACACACACACACACAGACACACACACACACACACACACATGCACACACACACACACACACACACACACACACACACACACACACACACACACACACACACATGCACACACACACACACACACACACACACACACACACACACACACACACACACACACACACACACACACACACACACACACCCACACACACACACACACACACACACACACACACACACACACACACACACACACACACACACACACACACACACACACACACACACACACAGGAGTTGTGAATCGACCCCCTGCAACCACGACTAGGTGAGTACACACACAGACCACACTCACAGACTCCACCCCACCTTACACAGTAGACTCCCATAACACCCTGCCAGGTCCCTCCCTCCCCCAGCCCCTATAAACCCCCATGAATACAGTGTTGGAAAAGAAGCTGAAAGTATGGTACACCAACGCATGTGGAATAAAGAATAAGTGTGAGGAGTAGGACAAAAGAATCACAGAGGCATCACCAGATATCATAGCACTCGCGAAAACCAAGCCCACAGGAATGATAACAGACGCCATCTTTCAGGCTGGACATCAGATCCCGAGAAAAGATAGAGGGAATAGAGTGGGTGGAGGAGTTGCACTGCTCATCAAAAATCAGTTGAGTTTTGAGGAATTGGAAGGAGGGGACAGAGGGGAACCAAGGGACTACATATTAGGAACACTTCAGATTGGGGGTCCCAAGATGGTGATTGCAGTGATGCATAACCCACCACAAAATAGAAGGAAGCCATGATAAGAATATGATGAAAGCAACAGAGCAATAATTGATGCACTAGCTGAGGTGGCAAAAAGGGCTCACTGAGCAGGGCAAAGGTAATAGTTATGAGTGAATTCAACCATAAGGAAATTGGGAAAACCTGGAGCCTCTAAGGGGACCAGAAACGTGGAGGGCTAACATGATGGAGGTGGTACTGGAAAATCTCATGTACCAACACGTTAGGGACATTAACAGAGAGTGAGAGAGAGAGAGAGAGAGAGAGAGAGAGAGAGAGAGAGAGAGAGAGAGAGAGAGAGAGAGAGAGAGAGAGAGAGAGAGAGAGAGAGAGAGAGAGGAGAGGATGAAACAGCAAGAGTGAACCTCATATTCACCTTGAGTAATTCAGACATTGAGGACATCTCATATGAAATGCTCATTGGAGCTAAAGATCACGTGGTTCTGAGCTTCGAATACATAATAGAGTTACAAGTGGAGAGGGAAGCAAGAAGAGCAGGAGAGGAGAAGCCAAACTACAAAAGAAGAGACTACGCAAGCATAAGGAATTTCCGGCATAAGGCTCAGTGGGAAAAAGAACCAGTGGAAAAATTAGTAAATGGAATGATGGAATATGTGACAACGAAATGCAAGGAAGCAGAAGAGAGGTTCGCACTGAAGGGCAACAGAAATAATGGGAAGTCCGGAACGAGACCTTGGTTCACCCAAAGGTGCAGAGAGACCAAAACAAAGTGTGCTAGAGAATGGGAAAAGTATAGAATACAAAGGACTCAGGAAAATAAGATTAGTCGAAGAGCCCGAAACGAATATTCACAGATAAGGAAGGAGGCCCAGCGGCAATGTGAAAACGACTTAGCACTGAAAACCAGGTCTGACCCGAGGCTGTTGGACAGCCACGTGAGGAGGAAAACAACAGTCAAGGGCCAGGTAATCAGGCTTAGGAAGGAAGGAGGGGAGATCACAAGAAACGACCGAGAAGTATGTGAAGAGCTCAACATGAGATTTAGGGAAGTATCTTCAGTGGAAACAGAAAAGACTCCAGAAAGTCGGAATGGTGGGGTACGCCAACAAGTCTTGGAGAGAATGCAACAACAGAGGAGGAGGTGAAGAGGCTGCTGAGTGAAATAGATACCTCAAAGATGGGGGAACCGGACAGCATGTCTCCCTGGGTCCTGAGAGAGGGAGCAGAGGCTCTGTATGTGCCACTAACAATAATCCTCAACACATCTATCGAAACAGGATGACTACCTGAGATGTGGAAGACAGTAAATGTTGTCCCAGTTTTTAAGAAAGGAGACAGACATGCAGCATTAAACTACACACCAGCGTCAATGACATGTATATATAGTATGCAAAGTCATGGAGAAGATAATCAGGAGAAGAGTGGTGGAGCACCTACAAAGGAATGAGCTTATACACGACAACCATCAAGGTCTCAGGGAAGCAAAATGCTGTGTCACGAACCTACTAGAGTTTTACGACAAGGCGACGGAAGACAAGAGAGAGAGGAGGGGGAAGGGGTAGGTAGACTGCATTTTCTTAAACTGTAAGAAAGCTTTCGACACAGTTCCACACAAGAGATGAGTGCAAAAGCTAGAAGATCAGGCAGGTATAACAGGAAAGACACTAATAGATCAGAGAATACCTGACAGGAAGGTAACAAGGAGTCATGGTACTTGACGAGTTGTCAGAGTGGGCGCCTGTGATGAGTGGGATTCCACAGGGGTCAGTCCTAGGAACAATGCTGTTTCTGGTATATGTGAATAACATATACTAGAACGGCATATAACAGATTCAGAAGCGTCCCTGTTTGCAGACGATGTGAAGCAAATAAGGAGAATTCAATAGGATAAGGATTAGGCAAGACTAAAAGAGATCTGAAGAGGTTGCATGTCTGGTCCAGAAACTGGCTCCTGGAGTTTAACCCACCAAGAAGAAGATTGAGGAAGGGCAAAAAAGATCGCAGAGTACAGGTTAGGGGGCCAAAGACTGAAAACCTCACTCAAAGAAAATTATCTTGGGGTGAGTATAATACCAAGCACATCATCTAAGGAGCACATCAACTAAATAACAGCTGCAGCATATGGAAGCCTGGCAAACCTAAGAATAGTGTTCCGACACCTCAGTAAGGAATCATTCTAGACTCTGTACACCGTGTACGTCAGGCCCACACTGGAGCATGCAGCACCAGTTTGGAACCTACACTTAGTCAGGCACGTCAAGAAATTAGAGAAAGTGCAAAGGTTTGCAACAAGACTAGTCCCGGAGCTAAGTGGTTAGAGCTTCGTGAATTTTGACCTGCTTCCCACGAGGCGAGTCAAAGTATCACGGGATCGATCCCCGGCCATGCCGCAGTTTGCTAATTGCATCAATACCACTTAATTCAAGGTTTCAGTAAAAAAAAAATATATATATATATATATATATATATATATATATATATATATATATATATATATATATATATATATAAATATATATATATATATATCATAAACACACACAACGTTACATAGGATATACGGAACACATTTGTAAACACTGGTGGTGAAGGCTGAAGGGCAGGCAGGTGAGCGGCTCTGACTCTGACGCCTGCGGTTCACAGCAGATTTATTCCCATGATCCATTGGAAATTAATTTATCGATATTGAGGATTACATTTTGTTTGAAAGTGAAATCGTAAATATATAATGGTTGCTGTATGTGTTTGATGTAATGAAAATGTTATTCATTTAGTTATAATAAATCGCGAGATTGCTTATTCGTCAATATATTCGCGCTCGTTCTCACGCACGCGCAGACGTACACTTACACACCCATACACACACACACACACACACACACACACACACACACACACACACACACACACACACACACACACACACACACACACACACACACACACACACACACACACACACACACACACACACACACTAACTAGCTGACATAACTGCAACATTAAACAATTCAAAGCACATTACTCTTAATTAATATGTTAGATGTTCAGAGACTTGTGTTACCTGCAGTGGGACCGCGTCGCGGGCGCGATGGTCCCCCTCACAATCGACTACAACCATCATATTATCGTTCACTGCATCATCACCTTTCCTAACACCTGCAGGAATAATACTACACAATATAAAGCTTCGTGACTGCCTATTTTTGGGTTGAAAATTTCAATTCCTTCTGAATGACACTAGAGATGCTCCACAAAATGTTGATTAAGTGTACAGTGCTGTATTTTAAGTCATTAGTATTGTCAATGACCTGTAGAAATAATTAGTCAAGCAGGAAATTAGAGATACTTTGGCAATGAGTGAAATTTATTGCCGTGAGCTTTGAGTATCACGTTAAAAAATGTGACTGCCAGCATACATTAATAACGAATTAAACTAGAAAATGTACATATGTTAAACACGCACAAAATTAATATATATACATATATATGTATATGTATCTATATATGTATATATATATATATATATGTATATATATATATATGTATATATATATATGTGTATATATATATATATGTATATATATATGTATATATATATATATATATATATATATATATTCTAGGTAGTAGGTTGGTAGACAGCAACCGCCCAGGGAGGTACTACCGTCCTGCCAAGTGAGTGTAAAACGAAAGCCTGTAATTGTTTTACATGATGGTAGGATTGCTGGTGTCCTTTTTTTCTGTCTCATAAACATGCAAGATTTCAGGTACGTCTTGCTACTTCTACTTACACTTAGGTCACACTACACATGCATGTACAAGCATATATATGCATATATACACATCCCTCTGGGTTTTCTTCTATTTTCTTTCTAGTTCTTGTTGTTGTTTATTTCCTCTTATCTCCATGGGGAAGTGGAACAGAATTCTTCCTCCGTAAGCCATGCGTGTTGTAAGAGGCGACTAAAATGCCAGGAGCAAGGGGCTAGTAACCCCTTCTCCCGTATAAATTACTAAATTTAAAAAGAGAAACTTTCGTTTCTCTTTTTGGGCCACCCTGCCTTGGTGGGATACGGCCGGTTTGTTGAAAATATATATATATATATATATATATATATATATATATATATATATATATATATATATATATAGGTACCATTTCTAGAATTGAGTAGGGACCCTCATCCTCAGAGAAGAGAAGAGAATAAACGTACTTAATGGAAAACTCAAGGTTTTCCCCGGAGCTGTTTGAATATTTCTCATCCTACAACCCCCTATATTCTGTATACTATGTGAACTTTATTTATAGACAGAATACATTGACAAAAATAAACACAAACATGAATACATTGGTACAGTTTATCAAAGATTATGAATGTCTTCCAGCTCCTCTGAAGCTGGACACGAGTCAATTATGCAGCAAGTGTTTTCCCTCTGCATGGCCATGCAGAGGGAAAACACTTGCTGCACACTTGGCCACCTTGGGGTCCCTGGTGGTGTCGATGAGTCTAGAACCCAGTTCTTTAAGGAAATGTGTGGCGTTTTTTCCCCATGATCCCAAGGTCTCTGATCCCACTGGTACAAATTGATACCGTTGGCTTATGTCTCTGTACTTGCCGATCTTGTACTCCTCCCTGTGATCAACAGCTACTCCCTGTCGCTCGACACTGTGATGGATGGAGGATTCAGCCAGCGTTGACACGCAGGTATAGTCCCATGCTAACAGCTTGCCAATCTTCCAAGGATAGCTGGTGATCCCATTGGGGAGGTTGGCGAAGTTGTGAGTATTATTGGCTGCTAGTGATCAGGGTTCTCCTAACAAATCGAACACAAAGAGTAGTGGTCAACAGAGTTAAATCGGAGGCTGCCATAGTGAAGAGCTCTGTTCCACAAGGCACAGTACTCGCCCCCATCTTATTCCTTATCCTCATATCAGACATAAACAGAGATATACACCACAGCACCGTATCATCCTTTGCGGATGATACTAGGATCTGCATGAGGCTGTCATCTGCTGAGGACGCGGTTAACCTCCAAGAAGATATAAACAAAGTTTTCCAGTGGGCAACGGTAAACAATATGATGTTCAAT
>NC_091305.1:23369361-23394361 GCF_038502225.1 Cherax quadricarinatus | reverse complement strand
ACAAGAAGAACAGTTGCAACACTACAAGAAAAGCAGTAGCAACACTGCAAAAAGAGCAGTAGCAACACTACAAGAAAAGCAGTAGCAACACTGCAAGAAGAGCAGTAGCAACACTACAAGAAGAGCAGTAGCAACACTACAAGAAGAGCAGAAGCAACACTACAAGAAGAGCAGTTGCAACACTACAAGAAGAACAGTTGCAACACTACAAGAAGAGCAGTAGCAACACTACAGGAAGAGCAGTAGCAACACTACAAGAAGAGCAGTAGCAACACTACAAGAAGAGCAGTATCAACACTACAAGAAGAGCAGTAGCAACACTACAAGAAGAGCAGTATCAACACTACAAGAAGAGCAGTTGCAACACTACAAGAAGAACAGTTGCAACACTACAAGAAGAGCAGTAGCAACACTACAGGAAGAGCAGTAGCAACACTACAAGAAGAGCAGTAGCAACACTACAAGAAGAGCAGTATCAACACTACAAGAAGAGCAGTAGCAACACTACAAGAAGAGCAGTATCAACACTACAAGAAGAGCAGTAGCAACACTACAAGAAGAGCAGTAGCAACACTACAAGAAGAGCAGTAGCAACACTACAAGAAGAACAGTTGCAACACTACAAGAAGAGCAGTAGCAACACTACAAGAAGACCAGTAGCAACACTACAAGAAGAGCAGTAGCAACACTACAAGAAAAGCAGTTGCAACACTACAAGAAGAGCAGTAGCAACACTACAAGAAGAGCAGTAGCAGCACTACAAGAAGAGCAGTAGCAACACTACTAGAAGAGCAGTTGCAACACTACAAGAAGAGCAGTAGCAACACTACAAGAAGAGCAGTTGCAACACTACAAGAAGAGCAGTAGCAACACTACAAGAAGAGCAGTAGCAACACTACAAGAAGAGCAGTAGCAACACTACAAGAAGAGCAGTAGCAACACTACTAGAAGAGCAGTTGCAACACTACAAGAAGAGCAGTAGCAACACTACAAGAAGAGCAGTTGCAACACTACAAGAAGACCAGTAGCAACACTACAAGAAGAGCAGTAGCAACACTACAAGAAGAGCAGTTGCAACACTACAAGAAGAGCAGTAGCAACACTACAAGAAAAGCAGTTGCAACACTACAAGAAGAGCAGTAGCAACACTACAAGAAGAGCAGTAGCAGCACTACAAGAAGAGCAGTAGCAACACTACTAGAAGAGCACTTGCAACACTACAAGAAGAGCAGTAGCAACACTACAAGAAGAGCAGTTGCAACACTACAAGAAGAGCAGTAGCAACACTACAAGAAGAGCAGTAGCAGCACTACAAGAAGAGCAGTAGCAACACTACTAGAAGAGCAGTTGCAACACTACAAGAAGAGCAGTAGCAACACTACAAGAAGAGCAGTTCCAACACTACAAGAAGAGCAGTTGCAACACTACAAGAAGGCCAGTAGCAACACTACAAGAAGACCAGTAGCAACACTACAAGAAGAGCAGTTGCAACACTACAAGAAGAGCAGTAGCAACACTACAAGAAGAGCAGTAGCAACACTACAAGAAGACCAGTAGCAACACTACAAGAAGAGCAGTTGCAACACTACAAGAAGAGCAGTTGCAACACTACAAGAAGACCAGTAGCAACACTACAAGAAGAGCAGTAGCAACACTACAAGAAGAGCAGTAGCAACACTACAAGAAGAGCAGTAGCAACACTACAAGAAGAGCAGTAGCAACACTACAAGAAGAGCAGTTGCAACACTACAAGAAGACCAGTAGCAACACTACAAGAAGACCAGTAGCAACACTACAAGAAGAGCAGTTGCAACACTACAAGAAGAGCAGTAGCAACACTACAAGAAGAGCAGTAGCAACACTACAAGAAGAGCAGTAGCAACACTACAAGAAGAGCAGTAGCAACACTACAAGAAGAGCAGTAGCAACACTACAACAAGAGCAGTAGCAACACTACAAGAAGAGCAGTTGCAACACTACAAGAAGACCAGTAGCAACACTACAAGAAGACCAGTAGCAACACTACAAGAAGAGCAGTTGCAACACTACAAGAAGAGCAGTTGCAACACTACAAGAAGACCAGTAGCAACACTACAAGAAGAGCAGTTGCAACACTACAAGAAGAACAGTTGCAACACTACAAGAAGAGCAGTAGCAACACTACAAGAAGAGCAGTAGCAACACTACAAGAAGAGCAGTAGCATTACTACAAGAAGAGCAGTAGCAACACTGCAAGAAGAGCAGTAGCAACACTACAAGAAAAGCAGTAGCAACACTGCAAGAAGAGCAGTATCAACACTACAATAAGAGCAGTATCAACACTACAAGAAAAGCAGTAGCAACACTGCAAGAAGAGCAGTAGCAACACTACAATAAGAGCAGTATCAACACTACAAGAAAAGCAGTAGCAACACTACAAGAAGAACAGTTGCCACACTACAAGAAAAGCAGTAGCAACACTGCAAAAAGAGCAGTAGCAACACTACAAGAAAAGCAGTAGCAACACTGCGAGAAGAGCAGTAGCAACACTACAATAAGAGCAGTAGCAACACTACAAGAAGAGCAGTACCAACACTACAAGAAGAGCAGTATCAACACTACATGAAAAGCAGTAGCAACACTACAAGAAGAACAGTTGCAACACTACAAGAAGAGCAGTAGCAACACTACAAGAAGAACAGTTGCAACACTACAAGAAGAGCAGTAGCAGCACTACAAGAAGAACAGTTGCAACACTACAAGAAGAGCAGTAGCAGCACTACAAGAAGAACCGTTGCAACACTACAAGAAGAGCAGTAGCAACACTACAAGAAGAGCAGTAGCAACACTACAAGAAGAGCAGTAGCAACACTACAAGAAGAGCAGTAGCAACACTACAAGAAGAACAGTTGCAACACTACAAGAAGAGCAGTAGCAACACTACAAGAAGAGCAGTAGCAACACTACAAGAAGAGCAGTAGCAACACTACAAGAAGAAGAGTTGCAAAACTACAAGAAGAGCAGTAGCAACACTACAAGAAGAGCAGTAGCAACACTACAAGAAGAACAGTTGCAAAACTACAAGAAGAGCAGTAGCAGCACTACAAGAAGAACAGTTGCAACACTACAAGAAGAGCAGTAGCAACACTACAAGAAGAGCAGTAGCAACACTACAAGAAGAGCAGTAACAACACTACAAGAAGAGCAGTAGCAACACTACAAGAAGAACAGTTGCAACACTACAAGAAGAGCAGTAGCAGCACTACAAGAAGAACAGTTGCAACACTACAAGAAGAGCAGTTGCAACACTACAAGAAGGGCAGTAGCAACACTACAAGAAGAGCAGTTGCAACACTACAAGAAGAGCAGTAGCAACACTACAAGAAGAGCAGTTGCAACACTACAAGAAGAGCAGTAGCAACACTACAAGAAAAGCAGTAGCAACACTACAAGAAGAACAGTTGCAACACTACAAGAAAAGCAGTAGCAACACTGCAAAAAGAGCAGTAGCAACACTACAAGAAAAGCAGTAGCAACACTGCAAGAAGAGCAGTAGCAACACTACAATAAGAGCAGTATCAACACTACATGAAAAGCAGTAGCAACACTACAAGAAGAACAGTTGCAACACTACAAGAAGAGCAGTAGCAACACTACAAGAAGAGCAGTAGCAACACTACAAGAAGAGCAGTAGCAACACTACAAGAAGAGCAGTTGCAACACTACAAGAAGAACAGTTGCAACACTACAAGAAGAGCAGTAGCAACACTACAGGAAGAGCAGTAGCAACACTACAAGAAGAGCAGTAGCAACACTACAAGAAGAGCAGTATCAACACTACAAGAAGAGCAGTAGCAACACTACAAGAAGAGCAGTATCAACACTACAAGAAGAGCAGTAGCAACACTACAAGAAGAGCAGTAGCAACACTACAAGAAGAGCAGTAGCAACACTACAAGAAGAACAGTTGCAACACTACAAGAAGAGCAGTAGCAACACTACAAGAAGACCAGTAGCAACACTACAAGAAGAGCAGTTGCAACACTACAAGAAAAGCAGTTGCAACACTACAAGAAGAGCAGTAGCAACACTACAAGAAGAGCAGTAGCAGCACTACAAGAAGAGCAGTAGCAACACTACTAGAAGAGCAGTTGCAACACTACAAGAAGAGCAGTAGCAACACTACAAGAAGAGCAGTTGCAACACTACAAGAAGAGCAGTAGCAACACTACAAGAAGAGCAGTAGCAACACTACAAGAAGAGCAGTAGCAACACTACAAGAAGAGCAGTAGCAACACTACTAGAAGAGCAGTTGCAACACTACAAGAAGAGCAGTAGCAACACTACAAGAAGAGCAGTTGCAACACTACAAGAAGACCAGTAGCAACACTACAAGAAGAGCAGTAGCAACACTACAAGAAGAGCAGTTGCAACACTACAAGAAGAGCAGTAGCAACACTACAAGAAAAGCAGTTGCAACACTACAAGAAGAGCAGTAGCAACACTACAAGAAGAGCAGTAGCAGCACTACAAGAAGAGCAGTAGCAACACTACTAGAAGAGCAGTTGCAACACTACAAGAAGAGCAGTAGCAACACTACAAGAAGAGCAGTTGCAACACTACAAGAAGAGCAGTAGCAACACTACAAGAAGAGCAGTAGCAGCACTACAAGAAGAGCAGTAGCAACACTACTAGAAGAGCAGTTGCAACACTACAAGAAGAGCAGTAGCAACACTACAAGAAGAGCAGTTCCAACACTACAAGAAGAGCAGTTGCAACACTACAAGAAGGCCAGTAGCAACACTACAAGAAGACCAGTAGCAACACTACAAGAAGAGCAGTTGCAACACTACAAGAAGAGCAGTAGCAACACTACAAGAAGAGCAGTAGCAACACTACAAGAAGACCAGTAGCAACACTACAAGAAGAGCAGTTGCAACACTACAAGAAGAGCAGTTGCAACACTACAAGAAGACCAGTAGCAACACTACAAGAAGAGCAGTAGCAACACTACAAGAAGAGCAGTAGCAACACTACAAGAAGAGCAGTAGCAACACTACAAGAAGAGCAGTAGCAACACTACAAGAAGAGCAGTTGCAACACTACAAGAAGACCAGTAGCAACACTACAAGAAGACCAGTAGCAACACTACAAGAAGAGCAGTTGCAACACTACAAGAAGAGCAGTAGCAACACTACAAGAAGAGCAGTAGCAACACTACAAGAAGAGCAGTAGCAACACTACAAGAAGAGCAGTAGCAACACTACAAGAAGAGCAGTAGCAACACTACAAGAAGAGCAGTTGCAACACTACAAGAAGACCAGTAGCAACACTACAAGAAGACCAGTAGCAACACTACAAGAAGAGCAGTTGCAACACTACAAGAAGAGCAGTTGCAACACTACAAGAAGACCAGTAGCAACACTACAAGAAGAGCAGTTGCAACACTACAAGAAGACCAGTAGCAACACTACAAGAAGAGCAGTAGCAACACTACAAGAAGAGCAGTTGCAACACTACAAGAAGAGCAGTAGCAACACTACAAGAAGAGCAGTAGCAACACTACAAGAAGAGCAGTAGCAACACTACAAGAAGAGCAGTAGCAACACTACAAGAAGAGCAGTAGCAACACTACAAGAAGAGCAGTAGCAACACTACAAGAAGAGCAGTAGCAACACTACAAGAAGAACAGTAGCAACACTACAATAAGAGCAGTAGCAACACTACAAGAAGAGCAGTTGCAACACTACAAGAAGAGCAGTTGCAACACTACAAGAAGACCAGTAGCAACACTACAAGAAGAGCAGTAGCAACACTACAAGAAGAGCAGTAGCAACACTACAAGAAGAGCAGTAGCAACACTACAAGAAGAGCAGTAGCAACACTACAAGAAGAGCAGTTGCAACACTACAAGAAGACCAGTAGCAACACTACAAGAAGACCAGTAGCAACTCCACAAGAAGAGCAGTTGCAACACTACAAGAAGAGCAGTAGCAACACTACAAGAAGAGCAGTAGCAACACTACAAGAAGAGCAGTAGCAACACTACAAGAAGAGCAGTAGCAACACTACAAGAAGAGCAGTAGCAACACTACAAGGAGAGCAGTAGCAACACTACAAGAAGAGCAGTTGCAACACTACAAGAAGACCAGTAGCAACACTACAAGAAGACCAGTAGCAACACTACAAGAAGAGCAGTTGCAACACTACAAGAAGAGCAGTAGCAACACTACAAGAAGAGCATTTGCAACACTACAAGAAGACCAGTAGCAACACTACAAGAAGAGCAGTAGCAACACTACAAGAAGAGCAGTAGCAACATTACAAGAAGAGCAGTAGCAACACTACAAGAAGAGCAGTTGCAACACTACAAGAAGACCAGTAGCAACACTACAAGAAGACCAGTAGCAACACTACAAGAAGAGCAGTTGCAACACTACAAGAAGAGCAGTAGCAACACTACAAGAAGAGCAGTAGCAACACTACAAGAGGAGCAGTAGCAACACTACAAGAAGAGCAGTAGCAACACTACAAGAAGAGCAGTAGCAACACTACAAGAAGAGCAGTAGCAACACTACAAGAAGAGCAGTTGCAACACTACAAGAAGACCAGTAGCAACACTACAAGAAGACCAGTAGCAACACTACAAGAAGAGCAGTTGCAACACTACAAGAAGAGCAGTTGCAACACTACAAGAAGAGCAGTAGCAACACTACAAGAAGAGCAGTAGCAACACTACAAGAAGAGCAGTAGCAACACTACAAGAAGAGCAGTAGCAACACTACAAGAAGAGCAGTAGCAACACTACAAGAAGAGCAGTAGCAACACTACAAGAAGAGCAGTAGCAACACTACAAGAAGAGCAGTAGCAACACTACAAGAAGAGCAGTTGCAACACTACAAGAAGACCAGTAGCAACACTACAAGAAGACCAGTAGCAACACTACAAGAAGAGCAGTTGCAACACTACAAGAAGAGCAGTTGCAACACTACAAGAAGAGCAGTAGCAACACTACAAGAAGAGCAGTAGCAACACTACAAGAAGAGCAGTAGCAACACTACAAGAAGAGCAGTAGCAACACTACAAGAAGAGCAGTAGCAACACTACAAGAAGAGCAGTAGCAACACTACAAGAAGAGCAGTAGCAACACTACAAGAAGAGCAGTAGCAACACTACAAGAAGAGCAGTAGCAACACTACAAGAAGAGCAGTAGCAACACTACAAGAAGAGCAGTAGCAACACTACAAGAATACCAGTAGCAACACTACAAGAAGAGCAGTAGCAACACTACAAGAAGAGCAGTAGCAACACTACAAGAAGAGCAGTAGCAACACTACAAGAAGAGCAGTAGCAACACTACAAGAAGAGCAGTAGCAACACTACAAGAAGAGCAGTAGCAACACTACAAGAAGAGCAGTAGCAACACTAGAAGAAGACCAGTAGCAACACTACAAGAAGAGCAGTAGCAACACTACAAGAAGAGCAGTAGCAACACTACAAGAAGAGCAGTAGCAACACTGCAAGAAGAGCAGTAGCAACACTACAAGAAGAGCAGTAGCAACACTACAAGAAGAGCAGTAGCAACACTACAAGAAGAGCAGTAGCAACACTACAAGAAGAGCAGTAGCAACACTACAAGAAGACCAGTAGCAACACTACAAGAAGACCAGTAGCAACACTACAAGAAGAGCAGTAGCAACACTACAAGAAGAGCAGTAGCAACACTGCAAGAAGAGCAGTAGCAACACTACAAGAAGAGCAGTAGCAACACTACAAGAAGAGCAGTAGCAACACTACAAGAAGAGCAGTAGCAACACTACAAGAAGAGCAGTAGCAACACTACAAGAAGACCAGTAGCAACACTACAAGAAGACCAGTAGCAACACTACAAGAAGAGCAGTAGCAACACTACAAGAAGAGCAGTAGCAACACTGCAAGAAGAGCAGTAGCAACACTACAAGAAGAGCAGTAGCAACACTACAAGAAGACCAGTAGCAACACTACAAGAAGAGCAGTAGCAACACTACAAGAAGAGCAGTAGCAACACTACAAGAAGAGCAGTAGCAACACTGCAAGAAGACCAGTAGCAACACTACAAGAAGAGCAGTAGCAACACTACAAGAAGACCAGTAGCAACACTGCAAGAAGAGCAGTAGCAACACTACAAGAAGAGCAGTAGCAACACTACAAGAAGACCAGTAGCAACACTACAAGAAGACCAGTAGCAACACTACAAGAAGAGCAGTAGCAACACTACAAGAGAGGATAACAGGAAAATAATTCCGTAGAGATCGTTCATATTGTTGATGAAAAATCGTCCATGAGATAAAAAAGTTATCGTTAATTTATTATTATTTTATTATTAATATTATTAGTAGCAGAAGAATTATTAAAAAAGCGCTGACCCGTATGGGACAGACAGCAAGTC
This sequence comes from Cherax quadricarinatus, assembly GCF_038502225.1. NCBI lineage: Eukaryota > Metazoa > Arthropoda > Malacostraca > Decapoda > Parastacidae > Cherax > Cherax quadricarinatus. The sequence goes on along the minus strand of NC_091305.1, from coordinate 23,385,954 downwards.
AAATAGTTCAGGGAACTTTTATTTTGAAGGAATGTGTCTTATAGACGATGCGAGATATTTCATGTTCTTTCTTATGCAGCGCTGTATAGCCCTTGTGGCTTAGCGCTTCTTTTTGATTATAATAATAATAATAATAATCTTCCCTTCAAAGGAATAGCGTAGTGGAAGGAGGTTATCTTGATGCTAGGACAGGGGCTCTTGATTCATCCAATTAGAGGCATCTTCCTCTTACTCGGATCAAACCTGCTTTCATTTCCCAGGCGATGTATGACCACTACAGATTTATTATTAATAAAATAATAATAAATAATAATAATAATACGTATAATAAAATTTATTATAACATTTAGTTTCTTATTTTTATTATAATTAAATTTGCAGGAACGTGTTGCAAGTGAGGCGCTAATATTATATTAGTGAGTAAGAGTTAAACCCGCATGAGTAGAAGTTTTCAAGGGGAAACTGCATCAGCACCAGGCTATGAATGCTACGTTGAGCCAGAGGACCGCCAACAGTAACAGCTTGGTGGAACAGGCAAGCAACACAGTAGCCAGACTCTAGGCAAAGTTCCGAGTGAAAAAAAAAACTCTCGGTCACAGGTAAATCATAGGTATATCACAGGACCTTACAGCTGCTGGGTAATGAGAAAAATCAGGTTTGATCCAAGGATAGTGAGGGCAATTCCAGTTCCTTTGATTAAGAGTCAAGGCACCTCCTCTTAATTATTATTATTATTGTTATTTTTTATTTTCATTGGAAATCGCCAAACCTGAAAGAGGGTCATACAATACGTGGATCTAAGGATGTAGAGAGTAAATCCAATTCCCTGGATCAAGAGCCCTTCGCTAACATCAAAGTATCCCCACCCTCCCCCCTTCCCTTGAAGTGAACATTTTTACAGTTCACTATAAATCTGAATGTTTTTGTCTGAAATTCTGCTACTGACAGCACAGACTCGTGGTCAGCAGGAGCGCCACAGCAAGTGTACCTTGTTACTGAGGATAATTATGACTTTGTAAATATAGTCCAATCATGTTGAGAGAGAGACCATGGAAGCTCTAATTGTGACTTTCTCTCACCAGTGGGTATGACTGTTCTCTTCACTACTGGAGAAGGGTTACAACTTCACCACTAGATAAGGGCTACAACTTCACCACTGGATAAGGGCTATAACTTCACCATTGGATAAGGGTTACAGCTTCACCACTGGATATGGGTTGCAACCTCACCACTGGATAAGGGTTACAACTTCACCAAAGGATAAAGGTTACAACTTCACCACTGGATAAGGGTTACAACTTCACCACTGAAGAAGGGCCACAACTTCACCACTGGAGAAGGGTTACAACTTCACAGGATAAGGGTGATCTAACCTTCGCCACTGGCTTTCATTTTTCATTTGTATCTGGCATGTTTCCCTCCCTGTGTGTTCTTCCTTGCATGTGCTCCCCTCCTCCTCCTCTTCTCTTCTCTGTTCATTCCAGCATGTGCTCCCCACCTCATCTCCTCTCTCCAAGCATCTTCCCTCCTCTGTTCTTCCCTGCATACGTTTAATCTCCAATTCATCTTACATCTCCTTACTCTCCACACTTCCCATTACGTATTTTCCTTCATTCTCCTTCGCTTCCTTTAATCTAAAACGTAGAGATGTAAAAAATTTCGAACCTAATTAAACTCCTCATATGTTTCTACCCCCCCCTCCGGCTTACCCCCGACTTCTCCCTCCAGGCTTCCAACTCCCGGCTCCCTCCCAGGGTTCTCCCCCATTCTAAATACTAAGATCTAAATATAAGCAACTTAATTAACTCTTTTGACAACCGCATTATAAAACTTTCTCAAATCCGCGAAACTCGTGGTTCGTGTCTCCTCCCGTGTACAACTTTTAGTTTTTGTTGACTCCCATGTTTTGTATTTGTTAATTTTTGTGAGAGTCGGCCACCTGGATCGTAATCTATGAGACAATAGGTCGGATGACGCATGATAGAGCTTTTGGCATTCTTTACAGTGATTGACACATGGGATTTAGCACTTCTCAAAAATATTGATGATGATAATGATGATGATGATAATGACGATGATAATAATAATAATAATAATAATAATAATAATAATAGTTATTATTATTATTAATTTTTTTTTGAGTTATATTTTACGTCAGTCTCAATGATTCGATCATTACTCTAATGGTTTATAAACAATACCCACAAGTTGATGAATGATACAAGTGTGTAACACCTTGGTATCTTTATTGACGAAGACACTCAAGGGTTAGTACATGTCTTATTTATCACTGACACTTCATAACTACCTCTCGACCTGCTGACGATGGAACCTTTGTGTTGGATTTTGACACCATTTGAACCGCTGTGATCATATTCACTGTCTAAATGAAAGAGTTAGACGCGTTCACAGAGCAGGGGTTTATTTTTTTTTTAATTTCTCGTGAAACAGAGAAAATCTTGGTAAGGACTTTGAGTAAAAAGATTAGAGAGATGCCGAGAGCTTCCTCCATCAGCCTCCAGCCCGTCTCAGGGATGCGACAGCCTCCCTCCGACATCGCTCCAGGAGGTAAACTTTTCTTTCTAACTCCATAAATAAAGTTTTTGAAATGGGAAATGAGATTTGCGAGTTTGTGATCCGATGCAGATGTCGTTAAAGCTAGTGAATCACCGTAGCCAGACGGAAGAGAGCGCTTAATGCGGACAGCTGCGAGGCGGCAGGGTAAGGAAGGAGAGGAGGTTTTAGGGATGGTGGCTGCAGCAATGAGGCTTCCACCGCTGCCTGGATGCACGTTGGAGGGCCAGAAGAGAATTTCTGGGATAGGTAAAACCTATCCTCACTGGACAGGCACAGCAGCGAGTTGCGCCTTGAGTGGAAGGCTTGAGGATAATCCCTAGTAAGAGAGAGAGTGCCTGTCCTAGTGCTAATACAGAGATAATGCAGTTGTAGTTCTTGGGTTACGTGGGTTACACAAGTTAAAGAGGTGGCAGGGAAAGAAGGTAGAACTCAAGAGAATACAAGACAAGTCCGTGGCTAGTCTGGATGGATGAGTGGATGACAGCAGTAAGTATATTTACGTACAGGTATACATAAGTACAATTATCATACATTGTGTAAATTACCTAGGGAAAACTAACGAAAAAAGTCAGATATTTTAAACTGCGAAGCATATTCCTTTTTTCTTCTCTCTTACCTGTTGACGCTTTATTAATATATTTTGGTTGTTGACAAAAGTTTCGTAATTTTAAAAATGTTTTTTTTTATTATGTGACAAATAATACTTTTTTCACTTTTTTTTTGTGACAAATAAATTATTTTCTACTTTCGTTTTCACAGCAAAAAATTATTTTTCTCCTTTTGTTTTTGCGACAAATAATACATTTATTGCTGACGAGTTTGGTTTGTTCAATTATTTATTCTGTTGCTGTAATATTCCAATATGTCGTAGTCAGGCACCCTGGTTCAGAAGACCCACGTACCCTTCCTACCTCGCCTGCCTTCCTACCTCGCCTGCCTTCCTACCTCGCCTGCCTTCCTACCTCGCCTGCCTTCCTACCTCACCTACTTCACCTACTTCACATGCCATACCTACCTCACATGTCTTACCTACCACACCTGCCATACCTACCTCACCTGCCATACCTACCTCATCTGTCATACCTTCCTTACATGTCATACCTACATCACCTGTCATACCTACTTCACCTGCCATACCTACCTCGCCTGCCTTACCTACCTCACCTGCCATACCTGCCTCACCTGCCATGCCTACCTTACCTACCACACCTACTTCACTTGCCATACCTACCTCATCTGCCTTACCTACCTCACCTGTTACACCTACCTCACCTGCCATACGTACATCACCTGTCATACCTACCTCAAGTGCTACACCTACCTCACCTGCCTTACCTACCTCTCCTGCCTTACCTACCTCACCTGCCTTACCTACCTCTCCTACCTTACCTACCTCACGTGCCTTACCTACCTCTCCTGCCTTACCTACCTCACCTGCCTTACCTACCTCTCCTACCTTACCTACCTCACCTGCCTTACCTACCTCTCCTGCCTTACCTACCTCACCTGCCTTACCTACCTCACCTGCCTTACCTACCTCTCCTGCCTTACCTACCTCACGTGCCTTACCTACGTCTCCTGCCTTACCTACCTCACCTGCCTTACCTACCTCTCCTGCCTTACCTACCTCACGTGCCTTACCTACCTCTCCTGCCTTACCTACCTCTCCTGCCTTACCTACCTCACCTGCCTTACCTACCTCTCCTGCCTTACCTACCTCACGTGCCTTACCTACGTCTCCTGCCTTACCTACCTCACCTGCCTTACCTACCTCACCTGCCTTACCTACCTCTCCTGCCTTACCTACCTCACCTGCCTTACCTACCTCACCTGCCTTACCTACCTCACCTGCCTTACCTACCTCACCTGTCTTACCTACCTTACCTGCCTTCCCTGCCTCACCTGCAATACCTACCACACCTGTCATACTTACCTCACCTGCTTTCCCTACCTCACCTGCCATACCTACCTCACCTGCCATACCTACCTCACCTGCCATACCTACCTCACCTGCCATACCTATCTCACCTGCCATTCCTACCTCACCTGCCATCCCTACCTCACCTGCCTTCCCTACATCACCTGCCATACCTACCTCACCTGCCATACCTACCTCACGTGCCATACCTACCTCACCTTCCTTACCTTCCTCACCTGCCATGCCTACCTCACTTGTCATACCTACCTCACCTGTCATACCTGCCTCACCTGCCTTCCCTACTTCACCTGTTTTACCTACCTCACCTGCCTTACCTACCTCACCTACCACACCTACTTCACCAGCCATACCTACCTCACCTGTCTTACCTACCACACCTGCCATACCTACCTCACCTGTCATACCTACCTCACCTGTCATACCTACCTCACCTGTCATACCTGCCTCACCTGCCTTCCCTACCTCACCTACCTCACCTGCCTTACCTACCTCACCTACTTCACCTACTTCACCTGCCAAACCTACCTCACATGTCTTACCTACCACACCTGCCATACCTACCTCACCTGCCATACCTACCTCATCTGTCATACCTTCCTTACATGTCATACCTACATCACCTGTCATACCTACCTCACCTGTCATACCTGCCTCACATGCCTTCCCTACCTCACCTGCCTTACCTACCTCACATGCCTTACCTTCCTCACCTGCTTTACCTACCTCACCTGTCACACCTACTTCATCTGCCATACCTACCTCGCCTGCCTTACCTTCCTCACCTACCTCACCTACCACACCTACTTCACCTGCCATACCTACCTCATCTGCCTTACCTACCTCACCTGCCATACCTGCCTCACCTGCCATGCCTACCTTACCTACCACACCTACTTCACTTGCCATACCTACCTCATCTGCCTTACCTACCTCACCTGTTACACCTACCTCACCTGCCATACGTACATCACCTGTCATACCTACCTCAAGTGCCACACCTACCTCACCTGCCTTCACTACATCACCTGCCTTCCCTACATCACCTGCCTTACCTACCTCACCTGTCTTACCTACCTCACCTGCCTTACTTACCTCACCTGCATTACCTACCGCACCTGCCTTACCTACTTCACCTGCCTTACCTACCTCACCTGTCTTACCTATCTCACCTGCCTTCCCTACATCACCTGCCTTACTTACCTCACCTGTCTTACCTACCTCACCTGCCTTACCTACCTCACCTGCCTTACCTACCGCACCTGCCTTACCTTCCTCGCCTGTCTTACCTACCGCACCTGCCTTACCTACCTCACCTGTCTTACCTATCTCACCTGCCTTACCTACCTCACCTGTCTTACCTACCACACCTGCCTTACCTACCTCACCTGCCTTACCTACCTCACCTGCCTTGCCTACCTCACCTGCTACACCTACCTCACCTGCCATACGTACGTCAACTGTCATACCTACCTCAAGTGCCACACCTACCTCACCTGCCTTCCCTACATCACCTGCCATACCTACCTTACCTGTCTTACCAATCTCACCTGCCTTCCCTACATCACCTGCCTTACTTACCTCACCTGTCTTATCTACCACACCTGCCTTACCTACCTCACCTGTCTTACCTACCTCACCTGCCTTACCTACCTCACCTGTCTTACCTACCTCACCTGCCTTACCTACCTCACCTGTCTTACCTACCTCACCTGTCTTACCTACCTCACCTGCCTTACCTACCTCACCTGTCTTACCTACCTCACCTGTCTTACCTACCTCACCTGTCTTACCTACCGCACCTGCCTTACCTACCTCACCTGTCTTACCTACCGCACCTGCCTTACCTACCTCACCTGCCTTACCTACCTCACCTGCCTTACCTACCTCACCTGTCTTACCTACCTCGCCTGCCTTACCTACCTCACCTGTCTTACCTACCGCACCTGCCTTACCTACGTCACCTGTCTTACCTTCCTCACCTGCCTTACCTACCTCACCTGTCTTACCTACCTCACCTGTCTTACCTACCTCACCTGTCTTACCTATCTCACCTGCCTTACCTTCCTCACCTTCCTTACCTACCTCACCTGTTTTACCTACCTCACCTGCCTTACCTACCTCACCTGTCTTACCTACCTCACCTGTCTTACCTACCTCACCTGTCTTACCTATCTCACGTGGCTTACCTTCCTCACCTGCCTTACCTTCCTCACCTGCCTTACCTACCTCACCTGTCTTACCTACCTCACCTGTCTTACCTACCTCACCTGCCTTACCTACCTCACCTGCCTTACCTACCTCACCTGCCTCACCAGTGCGCCAATCAACAGCGGGTTATCGTTCAGCAACCTCCCCTTTAATGGCTCCACGCCTCCCTCTCTTTCTCTCCCCACCTCTCCCTCTCCCTACCTACCCCACTCTTTCTCTCTCCGCTTTCCCTCTCTTTCTCTCTTAGCATCTCTCTCTGCTTCCCTCCTCTCTTTCTCTCTCCACGTTTCTTGACTATCCCTACCTACCTTTCCTACTTATCTTTCTTCACTTCCCCTTCAGACCTTCCTTCCCGTTCCCTCCCACCTTCCTTTGCGTTATCTCCCCTTCCTTCACTTACCCTCCCACGTTTCTTCACGCTCCCTCCCACCTTTATATATATACATACATACATATATATATATATATATATATATATATATATATATATATATATATATATATATATATATATATATATATATATATATATATATACATATTTATATATATATATATATATATATATATATATATATATATATATATATATATATATATATATATATATATATATATATATATATATATATGCAAAACAACGACTCTGAAAGAATAGAGAAATTCCAAGCGCTTTCGTGACTACTCACATTATCAAGGAACTATGAAAGTTCCTTGATAATGTGAGTAGTCACGAAAGCGCTTGGAATTTCTCTATTCTTTCAGAGTGGTTGTTTTGCATATTCTGAAATCACCTGTTTACTGTGATCTTATTGCATATATATATATATACATATATATATATATATATATATATATATATATATATATATATCTATATATATATATATATATATATATATGCAATAAGATCACATTTAGAGTTAAATTATCTGTTTTCTCCTCAATGTTTTTGAGAACTTTGCGTATTTGTAGTCCAGAGTTCATAGATGAAGAAATATCCAAAATTTATGAAATAGCTAATGATCTGAAATACCCGAGAAACGTAATTGATAAATCTTTTAAAATTACTAAAAATAATTTTTACACTCCAAAAAGGGACAACTAACCTTATTCAACTAAAAATATGTTGGTTCTCCCTTACATAAGAATCTAAGAATGGAGGAACACTGCGGAAGGCCTACTGGCCCTTGAAAATTTGGTTGATTTGTGGAAAAAGACACTTATGTACAGTTCAGAACATTTATTAAAGGAAACGTTTCCCGACGAGTGGCTTCTTCAGCCCTAATACAGAGAAAACTAAGAAAACACGTGTATATAGTTTTCTCTGTATTAGGACAGAAGAAGCCACTCGTGGCGAAACGTTTCCTTTAATAAATGTCCTGAACTGTACATAAGTGTCGTTTTCCACATCTTGTCGGTATCACCATAACATTTTCTCATTGGTTGATATGCCTTCTCTTCTTAAGACTTTTCATATCAAAGTTGTATTTAAAAATCTTGATACAGTAAAAAATCTTTTGATAGAGAATTACCCCCAAAATGCTGACGGATGTGTCTATAAGATTCCTTGTAAAATTTGCTATAAAGTTAATTATGGTCAAACTTGTTAAAACCTCAAACTGAGATTAAAACAACATATATATAGCATTAGAACTGGACAAGATTCTAATGCTTTATTTGTTCATGTAAGAGATTTTAACCATCCAATTGATTTTCAAAAGGTTGAGAAAGTTTTATCAAGAAAGTTCATGATCAACAGGAATATAATTAAATAATTTTTCATAAAAGCAGTTTTGAAAATATTATGAATATTTCCTTTGGTTTATATAAATTAGATTCATTTATAATTAATAAAAGTTGGGAAGAATTTAATAATACATTAAACAAATAATAAATCTTAATTCTTGGGTAGAGTATTAGGGTTGGACAAATATTTTGTTGTGATGAATGGTTTGAAAAACCGACAAGTTGAAGATTGAGACTCTTATGCAATATATGGGAATCTTTATTCAGGAAACGTTTCGCCACACAGTGGCTTCATCAGTCCAATACAAAGCAGAAACGTGTAAGGAGAGTAGGAGTTTGAGGTAATCAGTCCCTCAGCCTGGAGTCGATGTGTTCAGTCCATCAATCTTGTAGAATACAGCATAGGGCCGTAGGCGTGGCTTATATACTGTAGTGAGGTGAGGTGAAGCAGGAGGAGGCGGGGTCATAGTGGTATCATCCACTAGTCGAAGTAGGTCTTCGTTCAAAGGTTGGACAAGTGTTGAAGAATTCTTTGTAACAAGATCCCATGATGATGCAGTGTCTGACAGTTGTGATGATTGGTTTGAAAAACCGACAAGTTGAAAATTGAGACACTTATGCAACATATGGGAATTTTTATTCAGGAAACGTTTCGCCTCACAGTGACTTCATCAGTCTGACAACTTGTACAAGAATGGTATGCAATACCGACAAGATGAAATTAAGACACATGTGCAACATCTGGGTATCTTTATTGTAGACGTTTCGCCATCCAGTGGTTTTATCAATACAAATTCCAGGACATAACTTGAAGATAGTAGAACTATGTACAGAAGATGAGGTAATAAGTCCCTCAACCTAGGAGTAGGTGCGAAGAGCACCGTGCTCTTCGCACCTACTTTGTCAAGCCGTTACGGCTTGACGAAGCTCCTGGAGAGCGAAACGTTGCCACAATAAAATGTCACATTAGTTGCACTTGTGTCCTTTTACTTTACACGTATGTATAATGTTCGCCAAGACCGTAGTCCTGGCACGGGTCTCAATTTTGCGATGACCCGTCTCTGGCTCCTGAGGGAGGAAGGTTTCTACAATGATGCGACGTATGCTGCTCAAGCACTCTTCTGGTCAGTTCATCTGGTGCATCTCATAAGCGACAACACCATACGTACTCCTAACTGTGGACACTAGCGAGGAGGAGGATATGTCGTTATCACGGGCAACAGCTTGTCTGGTTCGTTGACTCCATGGTACACTAGTGTGGCCGCAGTCATCTCTGGGTCCTCTTCGGGAGGGAATATCAGTCCTAGTTGCCTACGGAGTGTCTCAGTAACTTCGCACTCTAGATGATAGTGTGTTAGGGGGCACTGGGCAACGTGCTGGCAGTACTGGCACATCTCCTCCTCAGCCTTGTCTACCATCATCTTGGCTGTGGGAAATCCCAAATGAAGCCGATGGATGGCGGTACTCTGCGCTCTGGACCAGCTTCTATCATATGGAGGGGGTTCTCCCTGAGTCGCTGCTCGGTACCATTGTTGAGATGGGGTATCACCTAAGACCTCCCCCATAAGTTTCATGGCTATGGCAGCCACCAGTTTGGTCTGTCGTAGGCTGATGAGGACAGTAATCCCAACATGTGGATAGTCTGTGGCTGCCTTGGCTGCATCATCTGCCGCCTCATTTCCCCGGATGCCAGCATGGCTGGGGATCCAGTTCAATGTCGATCTGTTACCCTGAACTTCTAAGGCTGTCATTATGCTCAGGATCGATATGATGAGGTGAACATTGTCCTGTGGTTGAGGATGAGAGAGGGCATTGATTGCAGAGGTGGAATCAACATGTATGACAGGTAGGAGTCGATGTCGTAGGGCATGTGACAATGCCTGCTGAATCGCCACCAGCTCAGCTTGAAGGATCGTGCAGTGGTCAGGGAGTCGCCAGCCTTGTGTGTGACCATTGTGGTATAGTCCAGCTGCTACTCTCTTCCTGTCAGGGTCGACAGAACCATCTGTGAAATACACTGCACATGTGCCTCCCTCTGCCAGTGCCATGCTTGTCTCAGCATGACTGCTGAGGGTGTCTTGACTGTAGAGACGCTTAGAGATGGGTAGATGCATGACACAAACATCGGCTGGATCTGGGCTCCAGGGAGGTGGTGGATGATACCCAGCAATAGGAAGGTCACTACTCTTCTCAAGGAGTAGTTGTATAGGCAGCAGCTTCCGCCCAGCAGCACAAAACGAACGAATCCAGGAGTAGTCCGTGAAGAGAGTTGGATTTTGTGTCATGGTTGTCAATATCCGTCTCCTTAGTGGGGTACCTTGCTGCCGGTGCAGAATCGTGGCTACTTTGCAGGCGTTTATGTATCTTACTCTGTCATCCAGGGAAGGAAGCCGGGCCTCAGATCTGAGACATACTGTGTTGGTCCAGATGGGGGCCCCAAGCATAGTTCTTATTGCCTGGTTTTGTACGACCTCCACCCTTTGCCTGCTCTGCGGGAAGAGATGAGCTAACACCGGTGCACCGTAGTCAACGAGCGAGAGTATAGCTTGTATATAGTACAAGCGAAGTACATCTTTGTTCGCCCCTGCACGGTGCCTCGTCATGGCTCTCATGGCGTTGAGTCTGAGTAGAGCACGTGACCTGACATACTCGGCCCGTTTCTGAAAGGTCAGCTTTTTATCAATGTAGATTCCCAAGTATAGGTAGGAGCCTGTCCACTTAAGTTCTATAACCTGAATACGTAATCTATTCACAGGATCTGGTCCCTTGAACATCATTGCAAGAGATTTCTCGACCGAGATCTTGAGCCCTAGTTCCTCGCAAGACTGCGTAATTAGGTCCAAAGCTTTCTGGGCCTGTCGCTCTAAATTACCTTTCCCATTCACTACGAGGGCAAGATCATCAGCATAACTGAGGAGTTGCGTACCACTATGAAAGGGAAGGCTCACAAGTTAAAGCATAAGGACGTTAAACAGGGTAGGACTGAGCACAAATCCTTGTGGTGTGCCGTTTTCCAGGGTTTTAAAGGAAGAGTAGTGTCCCTGAAAGCTGACACAGGCCTGCCTGCCCCTAAAGTAGGACTCTATCCAGGCCAGGAGGCGTCCTTTGATTCCCTTACGAGCTAATATTGCTAGAACTGCTGTGGGGCTGGCTAGCTCAGAAGCTTTCTCAAGGTCGAGGTAGTCGACGATACTAGGTTTTTTTTTGTTACTATCAGCAATCTGGCTTAGTAGAGTGGTTATGCACTCTGCTATACTCACTCCTTTGGTGAAGCCAAATATGTGATGATGACGGGGTCCAAGTTTCTATAGGAGGCAGTTTAACATCATACTTTCAGAGTCGTGGCTAAACAGCTGGTCAGCGATATGGGTCTTATACTGCCTGGGTCCTTGGGCTTTGGAATTGGTACAATGGTAACCTTTTTCCAAGCTGCTGGGAGTGTCCCGGCACTCCAAGACATGTTTATGACGTCTAGTATGGCCTCCCATCCACTCTGCCCAGCCCTTGCAATCATGGAGTACGTAACACCATCGATGCCCTGGGCAGTGTCACCTGTGTTCTTAATGGCACGTCGGAGTTCCAAGTCCGTGAGGTCTTCATCAGTCACATCTTCTGACTCAAATGCAGCTATTATCGTTAACTGGCGTTGTGGCAGAAGATTCGTCTGTATATTCCGGATGTCCTGTGGGAGCTGAGTGGAGGCTCCCCTGGAAGTAAAAAGCTCCACTAGTTTCTCAGCTTCCTGCTGTAGTGTTCCTCATTTCTTATGAGTCGGGTGTCGTCACGCGTCAGGTGTTTCTTTGTTGTGGGATGTGATGGTGATGTGTAGTCTTGACCCTACTTCCTTTGATGCATTTTTTTATAGTTTCTTGATAATGTGAGAAGTCCCGAAAGCGCTTGGAGTTTCTCTATTCATTCACAGTGGCTGTTTTGCATATTCTGATATCACCTATTTACTCTGATCTTATTGCATATATATATATATATATATATATATATATATATATATATATATATATATATATATATATATATATATATATATATATATATATATATATATATATATATATATATATATATATATATATATATATATATATAAACAACACCACCACACCACCGTATGTTCTCGGATGGCGAGTACAACACCTAACTTGCCTGGGTGCGTCATTCTCGGGAATTGTGTGGTCCCGTGGACTAGAGCGTCATGTGTCTTTTGCTCACCAAAAGGCGGGCCAAAGCAGCATGGGTTCAACTCCTTGGCTAGTCGCAGTGTTGTTATATATATATATATATATATATATATATATATATATATATATATATATATATATATATATATATATATATATATATATATATATATATATATATATATATATATATATATATATATATATATATATATATATATATATATATTATTTGCGAACTGTTTTCTAATAATTCTTGCTTTCAACGGCAACCCTCCCTGCTTAACCTCCCCTTGCACACAAGCGAGTGCATACGCACACTCACACTCACACTCACACTCACTTACCCACTTTACTCTTTCAAATCCAGTTTTGGACTAAGCGCCTTATAGGTGGAGTATACACAACACACCGTATTACAACTCCTCCAGTGACATTCTCCAGGATTAGGCCTATGCTCTGAACCTATGAGATTTGGCCGGCATCTTCAAGCCGTTTCCTCACTGCTTCTTCAGAAATGAACAATGTCTCGTTCATTCAAAGTCTTTACGTAAGGATCTGATTGCCGATTGTGTGAGACGCTCGTAAAACTTACGACTACTCGGCGTCTATTATACACGACTGGTAAGCTGGCTAACCGTCTCCTTTCTCCTATCATAATTTATTATCAAAATAAAATCTAGCTGGTCGTAAGACTTGGCTCAACATGCTCTTTAGTAAGAATTTGTGCATGCGCTGAGATTTGAGTCTTAGCGTCCAGTTTACTGAAAGCGGTGGTTTATTAATATGCAAAGAACGCTGCGAGGTCTTCGAGTGGTGTGCCTTATATTCTATAGCATCAGCCTTTATCCTCCGTCCCTCCCGAGACTCAGTGCATGCAAGAGGCCTCTTAGCTGTGCTTCAAAACACTCAAGAGGCAAAGAAGTTGTAGATCAACACCTCCACGAGGCACAGGAACTGGAACCAACCCTTATCAAACTCAATTAAAATTGAAGATGAAGCTGATGAAAAATATGTGAAAATATGCTTAAGGGACAAGAGGGACAACTGGAAAATGGGACAAGAGAAAAATGGCAACAACAAGTAAGAGAGAGAGGTGAAAGTGTATTAACTGAGGGAGGAGGAAGTTCGGGTGAGATATAAGCAACTATTTGCAGAAAGATGGCCTGGTGCAAATATGAGTAGTGGGGGGAGGGGGGATTGAAGAAGGTTGCAACAGTTTTAAAAATGCAGTATTAGAATGTGGGGCAGAAGTTTGTGGTTATAGGAGGGTGGGGGCAGGAGGTAAGACGAGTGATTGGTGGAATGAGGGAGAAGACGGTGTGATAAAAGAGAAAAAGTTAGCTTATGAGATGTTTTTACAAAGCAGAAGTGTTATAAGAAAAGCAGAGTATGTGGAGAGTAAAAGAAAGGTGAAGAGAGTGGTGAGAGAGTGCAAAAGTAGAGCAGATGATAGAGTGGGAGAGGCACTGTCAAGAAATTTTAATGAAAATAAGAAAAATTTTTGAAGTGAGTTAAACAAGTTAAGAAAGCCTAGGGAACGAATGGATTTGTCAGTTAAAAACAGAGTAGGGGAGTTAGTAGATGGAGAGATGGAGGTACTGGATAAATGGCGGGAATATTTTGAGAAACTTTTAAATGTCGACGAGGAAAGGGAGGCGGTAATTTCATGAACTGGCCAGGGAGGTATACCATCTTTTAGGTGTGAAGAACAGTAGGATGTGAGTGTGGGGGAGGTACGTGAGGCATTACGTAGAATGAAAGGGGGTAAAGCAGCTGGAACTGATGGGATCATGACAGAAATGTTAAAAGCAGGGCATGATATAGTGTTAGAGTGATTAGTATTTTTGTTTAATAAATGGTTGAAAGAGGGGAAGGTACCTAGGGATTGGCAGAGAGCATGTATAGTTCCTTTATATAAAGAGAAGGGGGACAAAATAGATTGTAAAAATTATAGAGGAATAAGTTTACTGAGTATACCAGGAAAAGTGTACGGTAGGGTTATTATTGAAAGAATTAGAGGTAAGACAGAATGCAGGATTGCGGATGAGCAAGGAGGCTTCAGAGTGGGTAGGGGATGTGTAGAACAAGTGTTTACATTGAAACATATATGAACAGTATTTAGATAAGGGTAGGGAAGTTTTCATTGCATTTATGGATTTAGAAAAGGCATATGATAGAGTGGATAGGGGAGCAATGTGGCAGATGTTGCAAGTATATGGAATTGGTAGTAAGTTAGTAAATTCTGTAAAGAGTTTTTATGAGGGTGTTGGAGAGAGGGGTGGGATTAAATTATGGGGAATCAAATACAAAATGAGAATTGACACAGTTACTTTTTGCTGATGATACTGTGTTCATGGGAGATTCTAAAGAAAAATTGTAAAGGTTAGTGGACGAGTTTGGGAGAGTGAGTAAAGGTAGAAAGTTGAAAGTGAACATAGAAAAGAGTAAGGTGATGAGGGCATCAAATGATTTAAAGAAAAATTGGATATCAAATTGGAGAGGAGGAATATGGAAGAAGTGAATGCTTTCAGATATTTGGTAGTTGGCATGTCAGCGGATGGATTTATGAAGGATGAGGTTAATCATAGAATTGATGAAAGAAAAAAGGTGAGTGGTGCGTTGAGGTATATGTGGAGACAAAAAAACGTTTTCTATGGAGGCAAAGAAGGGAATTTATGAAAGTACAGTGGCACCAACACTCTTATATGGGTGTGAAGCTTGGGTTGTAAATGCTGCAGCAAGGAGGCGGTTGGAGGCAGTGAAGATGTCCTGTCTAAGGGCAATGTGTGGTGTAAATATTATGCAGAACATTCGGAGTGTGGAAATTAGGAGAAGGTGTGGAGTTAATAAAAGTATTAGTCAGAGGGCTGAAGAGTGGTTGTTGAGGTGGTTTGGTCATTTAGAGAGAATGAATCGAAGTAGAATATGGAAAACGTATAAATCTGTAGGGGAAGGAAGGCGGGGTAGGGGTCGTCCTCGAAAAGGTTGGAGGGAAAGGGTAAAGGAGGTTTTGTGGGCGAGGGGCTTGGACTTCTAGCAAGCGTGCATGAGCGTGTTAGGAGTGAATGTAGACAAATGGTATTTGGGACTTGACGAGCTGTTGGAGTGTGATCAGGGTAATATTTAGTGAAGGGATTCGGGGAAACCGGTTATTTTTATATAACTGGACTTGAGTCCTGGAAATGGGAAGTACACTGCCTGCACTCTAAAGGAAGGGTTCGGGATATTGGCAGTTTGGAGGGATATGTTGTGTATCTTTATACATATATGCTTCTAAACTGTTGTATTCTGAGCACCTCTGCAAAAGCAGTGATAATGTGTGAGTGTGGTGAAAGTGTTGAATGATGATGAAAATATTTTCTTTCTGGGGATTTTCTTTCTTTATGGATCACCCTACTTCGGTGGGAGACGGGTGACTTAAAAAAAATGGTTAAGGGTTCCAGAGAGGTGTGTTCAGAACATTTAAATAAAAACCCTCATGAAGCACGGGAGCTGGAACACAACCCATCCAAACAGGGTGTAAATCTACGACAAATATTTTTTTACCACTACCACCAGCACTTACACCACCACCCTCAACAACACCACCACAGTGTTAGTACCACTACCACCACCACCACCACAACCACCACCACCACCACCACCACAATAACCCCTGAACTCAACCCACAATTTACCTCCCTTCCCTCACTAAGATATTATACCGACTACATATATATATAATACCAGAGTACATCTTATGGATTTGGAACCCATTTGCTTATGAAAGTTTGCGGTGAGAGAGTGGCATTGCACTCCTTCACCCAGAGCTGGGGACGCGCTGGGGAGACACACATTCGCAGTAATACTAAATTAATTTCTACACAAAGAACATTCTCTTTGCTCACACTTGTAGGAAAACAATGCATCTGATCATAAATT
>NC_091305.1:23311861-23364361 GCF_038502225.1 Cherax quadricarinatus | reverse complement strand
AACCCTCCTGCTCTCCTGTACATCTGCTAAATACAAAATCCCACAAATCTTTAGCCTATCTACAGTTATCCAGCCAAACTCCTCCCCCAAGGTCCCTCCTACCCAATTGCCTACCTCCAACAACCGTGATTTCTGCTTATTAACTCTCATCCCAGTAGCATTCCCAAAAATCTCAATTACCCTTCCCACTTTACTTAAATCTTCTATCTCATTAAGTAAAACAGTTGTATCATCTACATAACCAACAATATTCCCACAAAATCCACCTCTCTCCCCCATCCTTCCCATCCCACCATCAACCAGAACATAGAAAGGATTCTGCATACATGCAAAGAGTATTTGGGAGAGTGGACACCCCTGCCTTAAACCCCTCCCCATGCTTACTGAACTACCCAACCTACCATTTACCTGTACTCTCATCGATGCATTCTCATACAATGTCCTCACCCATCCAACCACCCTCCCTCCAAAACCCATTCTCACCATACTCTCAAACAAAAAGTCCCTATCCACATAATCATAAGCTTTCTCCCAATCCAGACCTAGAATACCTCCCTTACTACTACCCTCAAGGAAATCCCGAATACGTCCATGACCTACCCGCATACTCCTCCCCGGGATACCAAATTGTCCCCCATGTATCACCGACCCCATGACCTTCTTCAGTCTATTACCCAAAATTTTCGCAAAAACCTTGTAATCTGCACACATCAAAGATATTGCTCGGTAAGCACTCAACTCTCTACCCCCCTCTTCTTTGGCACCAAAACTATGACACCCGTACTTTGCGATGTGCTCAACTTCCCACTAGTTAACATATGATCCAATAGCCTAACAAAGCACTGTCTAATACACCCCCAATGTGCTCTATAAAAATCATTTGGTATACCGTCTATCCCTGGTGTTTTCCCGGTACTCATCCCGAAAACTGCCTCTTCCACCTCAACCTCACTTATACCAACCTCCAACCCCACTCTATCCTGCTCACTTAAAATGCTATGGAACCCCCCTTCAAAAATACCCTCCCAGGAACCCCCCTCCCTCCAACTCCATTTCTCCCTAAACCAACTATCAGCATAGAGACTCATACTTTCAGTATTGGATAGGACTCGACCCACTGGATACCCTCCCACCCCAGGGCTTGTCTCCAATTGTAGAATGGTGGTTACACTCTGTCGGTCCCTAAATTTACGTAAAACAAACCCAGACGGCTTATCACCCCACAATACATCCTCTAACCCCGCCCTAACCCTAATTGCATCAAACCTATCATTGTGTAATTCAGCGATCCTGCTCCGCAGACTGTCCATGTCATCCCTCCTACCACCTCCCCCAACATAACAATCTTGCAACTGTCCCTCCAGATAATTTTGCAACCCAAAACGCCACCTCGCCTCTTCCCGTCCCCTAACCTTAAAAAAATTCGCTATTCCCGGTTTTGCCTGCATTTCCCACCAATCTAACAGATCTATCTCCCTGTCCCTAGCCTCCCAAAAAGGCAACCACCAATCACTGAAAAAAGGCCCCTCCTCCTCCTCCTTAAGAAGCCTTACATTTAATTTCCAGTACCCAGAATAAATACGCACCACTCCATCCCACATCAAATCTGCTATTACCGCCCTGTGATCCGAAAACCCCACATCGAAGGTTTGCACCCTCACAACATCTATACCCTGTTTAATATAAATTCTGTCCAATCGCGCTTCATATCCCCTACGGACAAACGTGTGCTCCACTAGGTATCCCCCCCTCCCCACCACATCAACAACCCCAATATCTCGCAATACATCCCTCAGCACACTCAGCACACAACCCGCCCCTCTCGGTTCGACATCACCACTCCTAATCACACAATTCCAATCACCACCTATTACTGTTATAGCAGGCAAACCTCTCAAGTGATACAGCAATACCTCTCTGACAAAATCTACTTTTACCCTGGTATTGCTAGTTGCTGGCATGTAAACTCCTACAAAACTAGCTCGACTCTCACCCCAGACACCATCCACCCTCACGACCCTCCCACCCCCCCCCTCTTCCCAGCCGATGACACGCAAGGGGCTGGTCTCCTTTATCGCCACTGCTACCCCACCTTTCAATTGCAAACCACTGGTAACATACATCCGATATCCTTTTAACTGCAACACACAACCAGCCCTATGATTATGCTCTTGCAAAAAGCAAATATCTACATCAAACCGCCGTAAAAATCACTCCAACCAAACTTTCTTAACCTCAGTCTTAAGTCCATTGACATTAAGCGTGACACTTCTGAAAATTATAGAAGTGGCGGCTTTCCCCTATGCCGCTGGGATTTACTCGCTGCACTTTTCACATTACGTATTCCTTTACCACTCGAGTTATCCTGTGCAGTCACCTCCCCCCTCCCTCTCCCACTGTGCAACTCAGGCGCACCTCTAGCACTATGAGGCATCGGCTCCACAACCGCTGCCCATGACTTCTTCCCCGGCCTCTGCCCCGGGGTAATAACCTCGTCTATCTCTGATGCCGCAGTTCTTTTTCTAGAACTTCCACTTACACACATCTCACCCTCAGACGAATCCTCCTGGTGTACCTCCACGGCCACCACACACTCCAGCCTTTTCTTACTCAAGTCTTTCTCCACAATTTGTTGTCCCTCCAGCTCTCCAACTTCACATAAACTGAGGACACCTTCTACACCGGGCTCATCCCCATCCAAAAAATCCTTGATGACATCTGCCAGTAAACCCTCCTGAGTCGAAGCTTCCTGGACTAAAGACTCCTCAGATAACACCTTCGACTCCCCCGACTCCCCTGGGATAGTGACACACGTCTCCTCCTCCGCCACCTCCCGGTCGACCTCCTTGCTCCAGAGATCTGGCCTCCGGCCTCCAGAGGCAACAGAGCCAGGCACCAAATCACACGACTGTTGAATCACAATCGGCGTTTCCAGAATTCGAGGAGCCTGCCTCCTAGGACACTGGGCTGCCATGTGCTCATAAGAGCTGCACAGACGACATGTTTTTCTCTGACCCGCATAGTACACATAAACCTGTGTTCTACAACCGGTCATCGTTACATAGGATGGTATAGGCCTTGTTAAAGACATTTTAAGGGTGTAAGAACCTTCTGGCATTCCTTCATACGGACCATCCCTCCATACCCCCATGGTTGCAGAATGCACTGTCCCATAACTGCGAAAAAACTCCTGTAGTCCATACGCCGTAGCCTCGAAGGGTACATTCCGTACCTTCACCCATGTGTAGTACTTAGAAACATCATGTAACACAACATCCATCGCTGAATTCACACTCATGCGTTGTTCCTGGTACTGCTCGACAATTCTTGTGTAGAAGCCGGCTCTCAGAAATTTCACGAAGATTCTTGACAAACCATTAAGAGCGACGCCATATAATTCCTCGTTGGGGATACCATATGTGTCCCTGATGATGTTAGGGAGAAGTACGTTCATCGTATCTCCACTTAACGTACCACGAACCAGCTCTATGCAGATAGTATTTACTCTCCGTACTGTATGTTCAGCCATTTTGATATCCCAAAATGAGCAGCGCACGTCCACACTACTCAATGGTTGTTGATGTACTGTGGTAGCTCGCCTGAAAAACAGCAGAGGGGTGCTGGGCACAACCTCACTCCACCGTAGTCAGGCAGCGAATGAGTAGAGTCAATTAGAGGAACAAACACAAGAGAATACATACTCAGAAAGGATAAGGGAAGCAAAATATGAACATTCAGCGAAAGACAAGGTATTGCGACATATCAAGAACTAAAACAAAGATGTGCATAGAGACGAAGAGACAAAGGAAACGGACGAGCAGAGACAGATAAACAAATCAGAAAAAATCATGAAACGTAAAAGCAAAACACATACATACAGAGCTACAGGAAGAAGATAAAACACACATAATGAGAGAGAAACACAACACATTCATGCAGAGAGATAAACAAAATAAGTGGAATTAATCAGCATTAAGTAGAGAGATAATTAGATGGAGGAAAATCAATGCGTAATGGTATACCAATCCCACTAATTGGCTGATTGACTCGGTAACGAACGAGTTAGCTCTGGTGGGGGTCACACTAATCAGTTTCCCATATCAGATCTGCTTGATATTTTTTAGGTCAAAACGCACTTTGCATAGATTATTATAATTTGCACCAAATCACTGACAACACAGACTATTACTAATATTACTCTGTAAACTTTATGAAGTTAGAATTTTAGAGTTTTTTGTTTAGTAAATTTGCTCAGAAAAAGGGAATTAAATATTGGGACTATCTAGTGTTATCATTAGTTGGTTGGTTAGTTAATTGGGCTCTAAGCCTCTTGACTTCACGAGGGTCATTTAAGGCTCCATGTCACCTGTTCACCATCAGTCAAGAATATTTTAATCCTCAGCATTTGGAATAAAATAAATTCTCAGTGTATATACACTGAGAGACATACACTTCAGTGTATTTAACTTGTGTATGTTATCATTACAGGCTTCACACATAATTATGTATTGTCATTTTTATTTCTAAATTAATTTATACTTGTATTTCATACATTATTTTGTGTTTATAAATTTACTTATTTCAGATTGCTGTTGCTTATTATTTTTTTTTACACAGCTGAGTTTAAAGGTAAAGAACTGTACTCTACTTCATCTCATTTCAAATCCCTGTCCTGGCCTAGAGATCAAGGCTAGATCAACCAGGTTGTAGAAAGAGACATTTTGCTTCTTTCCCCAGGAAGTGGCCCATAAGAGTCAGCAAAACAGCTAGGAACCTATTTATTGCTAGATAAAAGTAAGGAGCAGGTTTAAGTAGATGAGTCGATACGTCTCTTTCAGCTCGGTGCACGACAGCGGGTCCTTTCGGCTGAAAACTGAGCACTCCAGACCACTGAGCTACTGGCCTTAGAAAATAAACAACTTTTTTGGAAATTCGAGGGTTGCGTAGTGTCATGACATTAATTCGCGGAATTACAAAATATTAACATACGTAATGTTTTGTTCCCCTGCAATCTAGCCTCACACTCGTACAAGTTATACATACCTCAGCGACCCTAAAGCAAAAGAGTTTGAGAGTGTTGCCTAGCTTCCTGGAGTAGGCATACTTGGCCTTCTATATCGCACTGGTAGACTTCATGACTTCGGGTGGCCCGGTGGCCTGGTGGCTAAAGCTCCCGCTTCACACACGGAGGGCCCGGGTTCGATTCCCGGCGGGTGGAAACATTCCGACACGTTTCCTTACACCTGTTGTCCTGTTCACCTAGCAGCAAATAGGTACCTGGGTGTTAGTCGACTGGTGTGGGTCGCATCCTGGGGGACAAGATTAAGGACCCCAATGGAAATAAGTTAGACAGTCCTCGATGACGCACTGACTTTCTTGGGTTATCCTGGGTGGCTAACCCTCCGGGGTTAAAAATCCGAACGAAATCTTATCTTATCTTATCTTATGGCTGCCTTCCTCTGCAGCATTCGAGGAACTAGCGAGGCGAAATCTAACAAAGCTTCATTTACCGCACCAACCAGTCAGTCGAATGCATTCACAGCTCCACCTCCAAGACCAGTTCCTTATTAAGATGCACAATTAACAGAGATCAACATTTCAGTAGAAAAATTGCCCCAGATATGCTCCAGGGTGAAAGATCTGAACAGTGAATCGTCCTCTTATTTGTGAGTGCCCCTCACACCAAGGTCTTTCTACTCGACTTCAGACTCCACATATTTGACAACAGCAAGCTATCCACTACACCACCAACAACAAAAGAACTGAAACCAGAGCTAGCACTTCATCCATTGAGTGTTAAAATTTTAAAATTAATCCCACGACTCTTTCATTGCTGGTGGTATCATAGTTAGCATGCTTATTATATTTTTTAAGCAAAATTCGATACATCGAGAATGCTCCCCTCATAACCTGGAAAAATGTCACATTGATTTCCACATGATTCCTTAGTAAATGTGCGTTTACTTATATGAAAGTGTGTAAACCCAGAGGAATGTTTAGTCAAAGGTTTTCTTCAACTTCAGTAGTATTTTTTGTCTTTAAAACACAACTCAGATTTTTCTCGGGCTTGTAAAATGTTCCTGAAATAAATGTAATGAAGAAATGTTCATAGCTTTTTCTAAAGAGTTAGCGGAGGTAAATTCGGTTCAAAATTTCAAAAGTAGGTAAAAAAAAAAAAGGGCAATCTATACCCAAAAACTAATACAACTGATTACGTTAAGAAATGGGACCAGGAGCTGGTGACAATTATCCCCAAGCAGAGCTTGCTGAGTCTACACATAAGAAAACACCCCCTCTGGCCCACATAAACTCTCCTCTAGCATAAGTTCTCGTACATAAACACTCCCTTCTCCCAAACACTCCTATTGCCCATTCTCCCACATAATCTTTCCCCGTCCTTATGATTCTCCGCACCCACACAAGTAAGATATCGAGATCCATTAAAACAATCTACATGTTTTTGGCTCCACCCCAAATATCGATCCTCACCCCTTCCCCTCCTCCATCTCCTGCCTCCTCACCCTTCTGTCGTCTTTGTCCTTTCCCCTTCCCTCCTATTCCTTCGTCCATCTCTTTCCCCGTTCGCTGCCTCTTCCATCCCGGCCCTGGCTGCCTGCCTGCCCCGACCTCAGTGACCAGTGTCGAGGATGGTGATCATCCTTCAGCGCCTCTCTCCACTGCCGGCCCATGCATCACCACACTCCGGGCTGTCACGCCTAGCACAGAGATCCTCTCCCATCATATTTAAGCGTTCGTGATCGCGTTTTATTTTTACTTTTATGATTTCATATTCCCGTGGCTTTGCGGAATTGCGGAATTGTCTATACGATTTGCTGTGTATATGTATATTTGTACAGCCAAAGAATTAGTTTGTATAAATACAGTTGCATACCCCAAGCTGGTTGAATAAGTATTTTTGCATGACAGGTTGTTCGTATAAACTTAGCTTTCTCATGTGATTAAATGTAGCAGGTCGCTCCTGCCTTTCGCAACTGCTGGATCACTATGATATAGTCTTGGATGCACTGGAAAAAAAAAACAGAATGCAGCTGTAATATACACAGACCTTGCAAAAGCCTTTGACAAGTGCGATCATGGCGTAACAGCGCACAAAATACGTACTAAAGGAATAATTGGCAAAGTGGGGAGATGGATCCTCAACTTTCTAACCAATCGAACACAATGAGTAGTGGTCAACAGAGTTAAATCAGAAGCTGCCATAGTGAAAAGAGCTGCTCCACAAGGCACAGTACTCGCCCCTATCCTGTTCCTTATCTTCATATCAGACATAGACAAAGATGTAATCCACAGTTCCGTGTTATTCTTTGCAGACGATACTAGGATCTGCATGAGACTATCATCTATTGATGACACGGTTAACCTTCAAGAAGATACAAACCAAGTTTTCCAATGGGCAACAGAAAACAATACGATGTTCAATGAAGACAAATTCCAACTTCTCCGTTATGGAAAACTGGAGGAGATAATAACTAGAACCGAGTATACTACAAACTCTGATCATACAACAGCGGAAAAATAACGTGAGGGGCCTGCGAATAGTAATGTCTGAGAATCTCACTTTCAAAGATCACAACAATGCCACGATCACAACTGCAAAGAAAATGATAGGATGGATAATGAGAACTTTCAAAATAAGAGATGCCAAGCCAATGATGATCCTTTTTAAATAATTTGTTCTCTCTAGGCTGGAATACTGCTGCACATTAACATCTCCATTCAAAGCAGGTGAAATTGCAGATCTAGAGAGTGTACAGAGAACCTTAACTGCACATATAGGGTCTATCAAAAACTTTAACTACTGGGAACGCTTGGAAGTACTTGACTTCTACTCGTTGCAACGCAGGCGAGAGAGATATATCGTAATCTACACTTGGAAAATTCTAGAAGGAATGGTCCCAAATCTGTACACAGAAATCACTCCCTACGAAAGTAAAAGACTGGGCAAGCGATGCAGAATACCCCTAATGAAAAGCAGGGGCACCATTGATACACTAAGAGAAAACACAATAAGTGTCCAGGACCCAAGACTGTTCAACAGCCTCCCACCATACAATAGGGGAATTACCAATAGGCCCCTGGCTGCCTTCAAGAGGGAGCTGGACAGATACTTAAAGTCGATGCCGGATCAGCCAGGCTGTTGTTCGTATGTTGGACTAGGTGCGGCCAGCAGTAACAGCCTGGTTGATCAGGCCCTGATCCACCGGGAGGCCTGGTCGTGGACCGGGCCGCGGGGGCGTTGATCCCCGGAATAACCTCCAGGTAGACTCCAGGTAGACCCTAAGTTGTGTGATTAAATATAGCTAGGAACCCTGGGATATGCGATTAAATATAGCTAGGAACCCTGGGATATGCGATTAAATATAGCTAGGAACCCTGGGATATGCGATTAAATATAGCTAGGAACCCTGGGATATGCGATTAAATATAGCTAGGAACCCTGGGATATGCGATTAAATATAGCTAGGAACCCTGGGATATGCGATTAAATATAGCTAGGAACCCTGGGATATGCGATTAAATATAGCTACATACATAATATAGACGCTACAGGGTACTGACACATTCCCACAAACTCGACAACCAGAGAAAACTTACACACAGTCCGACAAAATCATTCACACTTTGAACTGGAAAATAAAAAAAAATCACAATTTCAAGACCACGTTCCCCGTAGGGAAGAGGGAGAGGAGTGTTGTTCCTCGATGTTTGGCGAAGGGCTCTTGGTCCAAAGAATTAGAGCGCTACCACATACTAAAAAATAATATACAAGAGTTCGATGATCCTCTCTAGCTTACTTGGTATTGTGAACAAAAAATTGTTTGTATTTTGTAAGAATTTTTTTTTTTCATCCTACGAAAATGGTGCTGTGCTTCCGGTGAAGAGCTTCTGAGCCATGAAATTCGGAGCCACTCTTCCCTTCCATGGATCACTCCCGATTATTTCCAGTTTCACAGATGTGTGTCCCCTACGGGTTTATCACTTTCCCATAGTAATAATAATAATTATAGTAATAATTATTATAATAATTATTATTATGTGTGTCAGGAAACGCGACAAGTGTTTCCTGACGCGGGTTTTAGTTATATGATAACCCGCAGCTGGAGCTTTTGGTAATCTGAGGATATTCGCTGGTTTACCGGTCCATCTCGTTAAAAATAATGGTTATGATTATAACCATTATTAGGTATTATTGTTATTAAAGTGACCGTTTCTACGTTAGCAGAAATCTTTTAGACTGTATGTAAGCCGTCCAAGAAGTTAACACTAGCTAATCAGAAACACAAAAAGATCAAGCCTTTGGAAAGACAAGTGCCTTTGATTTACAACCTTTACAATATTAAAATTCCGAGATCATCTCCCGCATTGATTCTGTTCTATAAAGATATTAAACACATCTGACTACAGTTTCGTTGGTAATCTTGGTTTACAGTCTTTCGATTAGGCAAATGGTCATTACTGTTGCATGCAACCTGTTCACCACCAGTCATGGATGCTTTAATGCAGTGTATATATTCACATTGAAACATACACCTCTCGGTATATGTAGCCTAGATCCTGTTTTGACATTGCTGTGCTCCACAATGTGTTTTTCTCAAAAATTAGGTCTCGAGTGAATTCCCCCCCCCCCAAAAAAAAAGGTATGTATTAGTCTAGTGCCCAAAATTACCTTCATGTCCAAATATTTAGCCAACAGCAAAGTTCTGTTGCAAATCAGGTGTTCCTAGGAAAGTTCTGTTGCAAATCAGGTGTTCCTAGGAAAGTTCTGTTGCAAATCAGGTGTTCCTAGGAAAGTTCTGTTGCAAATCAGGTGTTCCTAGGAAAGTTCTGTTGCAAATCAGGTGTTCCTAGGAAAGTTCTGTTGCAAATCAGGTGTTCCTAGGAAAGTTCTGTTGCAAATCAGGTGTTCCTAGGAAAGTTCTGTTGCAAATCAGGTGTTCCTAGGAAAGTTCTGTTGCAAATCAGGTGTTCCTAGGAAAGTTCTGTTGCAAATCAGGTGTTCCTAGGAAAGTTCTGTTGCAAATCAGGTGTTCCTAGGAAAGTTCTGTTGCAAATCAGGTGTTCCTAGGAAAGTTCTGTTGCAAATCAGGTGTTCCTAGGAAAGTTCTGTTGCAAATCAGGTGTTCCTAGGAAAGTTCTGTTGCAAATCAGGTGTTCCTAGGAAAGTTCTGTTGCAAATCAGGTGTTCCTAGGAAAGTTCTGTTGCAAATCAGGTGTTCCTAGGAAAGTTCTGTTGCAAATCAGGTGTTCCTAGGAAAGTTCTGTTGCAAATCAGGTGTTCCTAGGAAAGTTCTGTTGCAAATCAGGTGTTCCTAGGAAAGTTCTGTTGCAAATCAGGTGTTCCTAGGAAAGTTCTGTTGCAAATCAGGTGTTCCTAGGAAAGTTCTGTTGCAAATCAGGTGTTCCTAGGAAAGTTCTGTTGCAAATCAGGTGTTCCTAGGAAAGTTCTGTTGCAAATCAGGTGTTCCTAGGAAAGTTCTGTTGCAAATCAGGTGTTCCTAGTTTACAATTTGAGCTCTTAATACAGTATACACATGAAAAAAAATTCTTCGTAGTATTGTGTTGAGTTTGAGAAAGAGCGTTTCGCCCACTCTCGCACATCTTGCACCCACCCCACCTCACTAGCACCTGCCCAATGCTCGAACTACAACCACCCCCTGCCACCCACCCCACGCCCACACGACCACCCACCCCACGCCCACACTACCACCCACGTCGCACCAAAATTAGCTTTTCAGGTTCGCCCAGCCGCCTCTTCAATATCACCAGGTTATCTTCACTGCCACGCCGCCATGTTATCTTCACTGTCACACCATGTTATCTTCACTATTACACCATGTTATCTTCACTGTCACACCATCTTAACTTCACTGTCACACCATGCTATCTTCACTGCCACACCATATTATGTTCACTTCCACACCATGTTATCTTCATTGCCACACCATCAATTTATCTTCACTGTCACACCATGTTATCTTCTCTGTCACACCATGTTATCTTCTCTGTCACACCATGTTATCTTCTCTGTCACACCATGTTATTTACACTGCCACACGATGTTATCTTCACTGCCTATTACAAAAAAAAAAAAAGTGATTTTTAAAGATGGTGGGTTTACTCATTTTGTAGTAAAGAGTCCGGGATACATAAACAACATTAAAATCAATTAATTTTTATTATAATATAAAAATAAACTATCTTTGGTCTAGAGGTATTTGAACTGATAAACATCTGATAATATATACAGGTTACAATAAATTATAATTAGCAGTTTACTAAAATAATAAATAATAATTCGTGACCCTACACAGGGTACAACTCTCTTGACACTCCTGTGTCACTATATATATATCTATGCTAAAATAATAAATTATATTATTATTATTATTATTATTATTATCAAAAAGAAGCGCTAAGCCACAAGGACTACACAGCAATAAATTAAGTAACATTTAAAATAATAAATTACAATCAACTGCGTTTCTCACGACACTTATCCGAGTTGTGACGCTCTTTCTCCACCGTGTCACTTGACACCCTTTTCTCCGTGTAATACACACTTTCGCAACCGTGTCACACTTGACACCTTGTCTCTGCGTCACACTACCCGCATAGCGTCTTTGTCGAGGCCAGTCACATGACACTATTCAATGTACACTACAACCAGGCCATCTTCAGTGTCACATAACTCCCTTTTCTTCTCAGTGTTCCACTACGGTCCTGTAGCATATCTCAGAGTTCCACTCCATCATACTTGCTTAAATGTCACACTACGGTCCTAGCCCAGTTCAGTGTAACACTCCAACCTTTTCTTCATGTAGTGCCCCACTAAACAGCATCCGATGACTCCAGCCCACAGTTGACCAGCGTAGGCGGTGAGTCCGCAGACATCACCGGTAGTCCTGTAAATACTCTAAGGCCGGTAGAAGTACACCGCAAGGTGGTCCGGTGCAGCACGCACTATGTAGCAAGCTCACTGAATGCGGCCGTCAAATAACTGAGGCCAACAGACTCAGTGAGCTGCGGTGAGCGCTTCTCCTAAAATCAGTAGAAGCCAGTAGAATACTCTACTGCCAGTAGATGTGTACCATTAGGTGTTCAGGTACCTACTGCTTAGATGCATACCGTGAGGTGCTCAGGTACTTAATGCTTTAAGGCCGGCTCAGCAGTCCCCACAATGGGTTTGATGACGCACCCAGTGGTACTGCCGGCCGGCAGGTTAACTATTTAACCGCTAGTTTGGCAGGGGGCCGTAACACTGCCAAACCATGTTATCCTCATTGTCACACCATGTTATCTTCACTGTCACACCATGTTATCTTCACTGCCACACCATGTTATCTTCAATGTTACACCATGTTATCTTCACTACTACACCATGTTATCTTCACTGCCACACCATACCTTCACTGTCACACCATGTTATCTTCACTGTTACACCATGTTATCTTCACTGCCACACCATGTTAATTTCACTGCCACACCATGTTATCTTCACTGTCACACCGTGTTATCTTCACTGTCACACCATGTTATCTTCACTGCCACACCATGTTATCTTCACTGTCACACCATGTTATCTTCACTGTCACACCATGTTATCTTCACTGTCACACCATGTTATTTTCACTGCTACACCATATTATCTTCACTGCCACACCATGTTGTCTTCACTGTCACACCATGTTATCTTCACTGTCACACCATGTTATCTTCACTGTTGCACCATGTTATCTTTACTGTCACACAATGTTAGCTTCACTGTCACACCATGTTATCTTCACTGCCACACCATGTTATCTCCATTGCCACACCATGTTATCTTCACTATCAGGCCATGTTAGCTTCACTGTCGCATCATGTTTTCTTCACTGCCACACTATGTTATCTTCCCTGTCGCACCATGTCATCTTCACTATCACACAATTTTATCTTCACTATCACACCATGTTACATTCAGTGCCACACCATGTTATCTTCTCTGCCACACGATGTTATCTTCACTGCCGCACCATATTATCTTCACTGCCACACCACGTTATCTTCACTGCCGCACCATATTATCTTCACTGCCACACCATGTTATCTTCACTGCCACACCACGTTATCTTCACTGCCGCACCATATCTTCACTGCCGCACCATATTATCTTCACTGCCACACCACGTTATCTTCACTGCCACACCACGTTATCTTCACTGCCACACCACGTTATCTTCACTGCCACACCACGTTATCTTCACTGCCACACCACGTTATCTTCACTGCCGCACCATATTATCTTCACTGCCACACCATGTTATCTTCACTGCCACACCACGTTATCTTCACTGCCGCACCATATTATCTTCACTGCCGCACCATATTATCTTCACTGCCACACCACGTTATCTTCACTGCCACACCACGTTATCTTCACTGCCACACCACGTTATCTTCACTGCCACACGATGTTATCTTCACTGCCGCACCATATTATCTTCACTGCCACACCACGTTATCTTCACTGCCACACCACGTTATCTTCACTGCCACACCACGTTATCTTCACTGCTGCACCATATTATCTTCACTGCCACACCACGTTATCTTCACTGTCACACCATGTTATCTTCACTGCCGCACCACGTTATCTTCACTGCCGCACCATATTATCTTCACTGCCACACCACGTTATCTTCACTGCCACACAACGTTATCTTCACTGCCACACCACGTTATCTTCACTGCCGCACCATATTATCTTCACTGCCACACCACGTTATCTTCACTGCCACACCACGTTATCTTCACTGCCACACCACGTTATCTTCACTGCCACACCACGTTATCTTCACTGCCACACCACGTTATTTTCATTGCCACACCACGTTATCTTCACTGCCACACCACGTTATCTTCACTGCCACACGATGTTATCTTCACTGCCGCACCATATTATCTTCACTGCCACACCACGTTATCTTCACTGCCACACCACGTTATCTTCACTGCCACACCACGTTATCTTCACTGCCGCACCATATTATCTTCACTGCCACACCACGTTATCTTCACTGCCACACCACGTTATCTTCACTGCCACACCACGTTATCTTCACTGCCACACCATGTTATTTTCATTGCCACACCATATTATCTTCACTGCCACACCACGTTATCTTCACTGCCACACCACGTTATCTTCACTGCCACACCACGTTATCTTCACTGCTGCACCATATTATCTTCACTGCCACACCACGTTATTTTCATTGCCACACCACGTTATCTTCACTGCCACACCATATTATCTTCACTGCCACACCATGTTATCTTCACTGCCACACCACGTTATCTTCACTGCCACACCACGTTATCTTCACTGCCACACCATATTATCTTCACTGCCACACCATATTATCTTCACTGCCACACCACGTTATCTTCACTGCCACACCACGTTATCTTCACTGCCACACCATATTATCTTCACTGCCACACCATATTATCTTCACTGCCACACCACGTTATCTTCACTGCCACACCACGTTATCTTCACTGCCACACCATATTATCTTCACTGCCACACCATATTATCTTCACTGCCACACCATATTATCTTCACTGCCACACCATGTTATCTTCACTGCCACACCATGTTATCTTCACTGCCACACCACGTTATCTTCACTGCCACACCATATTATCTTCACTGCCACACCATATTATCTTCACTGCCACACCATGTTATCTTCACTGCCACACCACGTTATCTTCACTGCCACACCATGTTATCTTCACTGCCACACCACGTTATCTTCACTGCCACACCATATTATCTTCACTGCCACACCATATTATCTTCAATGTCACACCATGTTATCTTCACTGCCACACCACGTTATCTTCACTGCCACACCATGTTATCTTCACTGCCACACCATGTTATCTTCACTGCCACACCACGTTATCTTCACTGCCACACCACGTTATCTTCACTGCCACACCACGTTATCTTCACTGCCACACCATGTTATCTTCACTGCCACACCATATCATCACTGCCACACCACGTTATCTTCACTGCCACACCATGTTATCTTCACTGCCACACCACGTTATCTTCACTGCCACACCACGTTATCTTCACTGCCACACCATATTATCATCACTGCCACACCACGTTATCTTCACTGCCACACCATGTTATCTTCACTGCCACACCACGTTATCTTCACTGCCACACCACGTTATCTTCACTGCCACACCACGTTATCTTCACTGCCACACCATGTTATCTTCACTGCCACACCATATTATCTTCACTGCCACACCACGTTATCTTCACTGCCACACCATGTTATCTTCACTGCCACACCACGTTATCTTCACTGCCACACCACGTTATCTTCACTGCCACACCATGTTATCTTCACTGCCACACCATATTATCTTCACTGCCACACCACGTTATCTTCACTGCCACACCATGTTATCTTCACTGCCACACCATGTTATCTTCACTGCCACACCACGTTATCTTCACTGCCACACCATGTTATCTTCACTGCCACACCATGTTATCTTCACTGCCACACCATATTATCTTCACTGCCACACCATGTTATCTTCACTGCCACACCATGTTATCTTCACTGCCACACCATGTTATCTTCACTGCCACACCATATTATCTTCACTGCCACACCATGTTATCTTCACTGCCACACCATGTTATCTTCACTGCCACACCATGTTATCTTCACTGCCACACCATATTATCTTCACTGCCACACCACGTTATCTTCACTGCCACACCATGTTATCTTCACTGCCACACCATATTATCTTCACTGCCACACCACGTTATCTTCACTGCCACACCATGTTATCTTCACTGCCACACCATGTTATCTTCACTGCCACACCACGTTATCTTCACTGCCACACCATGTTATCTTCACTGCCACACCATGTTATCTTCACTGCCACACCATGTTATCTTCACTGCCACACCACGTTATCTTCACTGCCACACCATGTTATCTTCACTGCCACACCATGTTATCTTCACTGCCACACCATGTTATTTTCACTGCCACACCACGTTATCTTCACTGCCACACCATGTTATCTTCACTGCCACACCATGTTATCTTCACTGCCACACCATATTATCTTCACTGCCACACCATGTTATCTTCACTGCCACACCATGTTATCTTCACTGCCACACCATGTTATCTTCACTGCCACACCATATTATCTTCACTGCCACACCATGTTATCTTCACTGCCACACCATGTTATCTTCACTGCCACACCATGTTATCTTCACTGCCACACCATATTATCTTCACTGCCACACCACGTTATCTTCACTGCCACACCATGTTATCTTCACTGCCACACCATATTATCTTCACTGCCACACCACGTTATCTTCACTGCCACACCATGTTATCTTCACTGCCACACCATTCACTGCCACACCACGTTATCTTCACTGCCACACCATGTTATCTTCACTGCCACACCATGTTATCTTCACTGCCACACCACGTTATCTTCACTGCCACACCATGTTATCTTCACTGCCACACCATGTTATCTTCACTGCCACACCATGTTATCTTCACTGCCACACCATATTATCTTCACTGCCACACCACGTTATCTTCACTGCCACACCACGTTATCTTCACTGCCACACCATGTTATCTTCACTGCCACACCATATTATCTTCACTGCCACACCACGTTATCTTCACTGCCACACCATGTTATCTTCACTGCCACACCATGTTATCTTCACTGCCACACCATGTTATCTTCACTGCCACACCATGTTATCTTCACTGCCACACCATGTTATCTTCACTGCCACACCATGTTATCTTCACTGCCACACCATGTTATCTTCACTGCCACACCAAGTTATCTTCACTGCCACACCATGTTATCTTCACTGCCACACCATGTTATCTTCACTGCCACACCATGTTATCTTCACTGCCACACCAAGTTATCTTCACTGCCACACCATGTTATCTTCACTGCCACACCAAGTTATCTTCACTGCCACACCATGTTATCTTCACTGCCACACCATGTTATCTTCACTGCCACACCATGTTATCTTCACTGCCACACCATGTTATCTTCACTGCCACACCATGTTATCTTCACTGCCACACCATGTTATCTTCACTGCCACACCAAGTTATCTTCACTGCCACACCAAGTTATCCTCTTTACTGTCACTCCTGAAAATTCTCTCCTTAAATATTAATAGTATCAACACTTCTGCTCCTCTTATTATTGTCACTTTCCTTATTCCACCCATACCTTTCTACATCATCATCATCATCATCATCATCATCATCATCATCTTCTTCTTCTTCTTCTTCTTCTTCTTCTTCTTCTTCTTCTTCTTCTTCTTCTTCTTCTTCTTCTTCTTCTTCTTCTTATTCTTCTTCTTCTTATTCTTCTTCTTCTTCTTCTGCTAATAATAATAATGTTTAATATATAATAATAATATATAATAGTAATAATAATATTAATAATAATAATAATAAAAACAATAATAACTATAAATATAAATATAATTATAATACAACACTAAAATAATGAATATAATAATAATAACAATAATAATAAAAATAATAATAATAATAATAATAATAATAATAATAATAATAATAATAATAATAATAATAATAATAACTATTATTATTATTATTATTATTATTATTATTATTATTATTATTATTATTACTGTAAGTAGTAGTAACAGTAGTAGAAGTTTTAACAATGTATTGTCATGTGGTGAAGTTTCTCGGGAATTCTTATCAGTTTCGAAAATTTACTCTTGACGCAATACCTACATTTTTAAGAGGCTTCAGTTTACTTGGCCTCTGACACGCACCTCACAATTTAGTGGACATGAAAACTCCAAAACCCTGGGAACACGTTACTCATCACCCGCCTGGTGGCCGCTCCGACTGTTGATATATAATAATAATAATAATAACAACAATAATAATAATAATAATAATAATAATAATAATAATAATAATAATAATAATAATAATAATAAAAATAATAATAATAATAAAAGAACGAATATTAACAGAAGTAGGATAGGTGGGAAAAATGTATAGATTTTCAATATATTTCACAATACTCGCCTGGTTTTAATCGTTTGCTTCGCGGAACTGGATGCACTGAGGCGAGTAAAAATATATGAATTGATAGACTGAAATCGTTCTTGAACGAAAAATAAATGTGTAATTATTTTCGCTGTTTTCTTTACTGATGAGATAATGTTCAGTCATAATGTCTACAATATTTTCATCAGTGCCAATATCGTCACTGATATCATCATCATCATCATTAATATTGTGACTGCGGAAACCACTGTGTGGCGAAACGTTTCCACAGTAAAGGTGCCCAAGTGTGGCACAAGAAAAGTGTTGCACAAGAGAAGTGTTGCACAAGAGAAGTGTTGCACAAGTGTCGCTTCTCTGATTCAGTTGTCTACGTTAGTAATAATATAACTTGATCTCACTCTCATCACTGTTATTAACATGTATCATTATCAGTGTTGTCATCACTTTTATTATAATCATCACTATCATCATTATTGTTATTACAATCAGCAGTATCATAATTACTGTCATGATTATCATCACTATAAGACACAAGTGCAACACATGACCATCTGTATTGATTCTCCTGCGCAGCAGGCTTTATTTTCCTAATAATAATAATAATAATAATAATAATAATAATAATAATAATAATAATAATAATAATAATATTATTATTATTATTATTATTATTATTATTATTATTATTATTATTGAAAAAGATGTAAAATTTGGAATAGGAAAAATGTCAAGAAACAGCAATAATAACGATAATAAAATTTAGTGAACAGACATACCTCCCAACTTCTCCTTGGTGATTCACCCATTTTTTTCTCTTCCCGGTTTTCCATCCCCTCTTCCATTGCTCCAGCATTCTCCATCCTCTCTTCCAGGACTCTGTACCTCCCCTTTCCTGGAATCCAGACCCTTTCAATCCTGGAATCCACCGCCCTCTTCCATGACTACAGACTTCTCAGTTCCCTCTTCCGGAGCTCCGATCTTTTCCATCCCACCTTCCTGAGCGTTAGCCTCTCTCCCTGGCAGCTTCTTGGACACCAGCCTTCTCCATCTCCTCTTTCAGGGCTCCAGCCATTCCCTCCAAACCTTCCAGGACTTCTGACCTTCGCCTCACACCTTCCAGGGCTTCAGCCTTTGCCTTCCAACCTTCCAGGGAACCAGCCTTTTCTCCTCAAACTTTCCTGGGCTCCTGTTTTCTTCTCACGTTTCAGGGCTCCAAACGTTTTCCTCTCACCTTTCACTCCACAAACTCCCCCCTCCACCATCTTTCAGGGCTCCTAACCTTTTTCTCTCACCTTTTAGGATTCCCCAAACCTTTGCAGCCCACCTTTCAGGGCTCCAAACTTTTTCCTCTCACCTTTCAGGGTTCCAAACTTCCCCTTCACTGCTTTTAATGGGAAAAATTTCAGCTCTGAACATCAAGAGCGTCGAATATAAGAAATATTATATTTTGATGATCAGCCAACCACGGTTTGGCCTCGGAGCATTATTTAGCATACGACGCGAGTGACTTGTGGAGAGAGTGGCTTGCTGAGAGAGTGGCTTGGTGAAAAAGTGGCTTGGGGAGAGAGTGGCTTTGATCACAACCTCGTTTTGGAACATTGACACTCGCAAGACGACACCTCTGCCTTGGCTTTTCTTCTCCGGATAAGCTTCTTCCGACGGACATAACGTTCAAGTGATCCGACGTTAATACGAGCACAGGTGTCCTGACGCTCAGCCGAGTGCAGGTGACCTGACGCTAATCCGAGGGCAGGTGGCCTGTCACCAGCAATGGTACCTTGTGTGACATGACCCTGCTCTAAACCTATTATATGTTTATGGTCGTCTTCTGGTGCAAATTGTGAGGACCCACAGTCTCGGAGAAATAAATGAAATGGCTTAAAAAGGAAGATTTTTAAGATTTCTCCATGATGCTAATAGACTATTTTTCTTCTCCTACTACTCTCCATGATGCTGTTTGGGAACTTTATTTCAAAACAAAATACAATAAAAATAGGGAGGGAGGGAAGGAAGGAGAACTACAATCATGGCATATCAGAGCCTGCATCTCAAATACTTTATCCAGTTCCCCGGCGGTGGACCGTATGCCCAGAATGCTACGGGAGTGTCCCCTTTGAATCGCAACACTGAGTCTCTGAAGTATAATGTGTGTATATATATATATATATATATATATATATATATATATATATATATATATATATATATATATATATTATTTTATTATTATTTTTTTATTATCACACTGGCCGATTCCCACCAAGGCAGGGTGGCCCGAAAAAGAAAAACTTTCACCATCATTCACTCCATCACTGTCTTGCCAGAAGGGTGCTTTACACTACAGTTTTTAAACTGCAACATTAATGATTCATCTATTCCCTTAATTATGAACCACGAATACTCATTTTCAAAAACATTATACTTCAACTTCCTCCTCGTTTCCATTTATTGTCCTGCCACTGAATAACTATACAAACGTTCTTTCAGAAACTCACAGACAGGCAGGTACAAAGGATGGCTTGGAGTGATAAGGACACACACACACACACACACACACACACACACACACACACACACACACACAGGAAGTTCCAGAGAGGGAGCACAGAAATAAGGGGTCACAATTGGAAGCTGAAAACTCAGACGAGTCACAGGGATGTTAGGAAGTACTTCTTCAGTCATAGAGTCGTCAGGAAGTGGAATAGCCTAGGAAGTGATGTCGTGGAGGCAGGAACTATACATAGCTTTAAGACGAGGTATGACAAAGCTCAGGAAGCAGAGAGAGAGAGAGAGGACCTAGTAGCGATCAGTGAAGAAGCGGGATCAGGAGCTGAGTTTCGACCACTGCAACCACAATTAGGTGAGTACAGTTAGGTGAGTACACACACACACACACACACACACATATATATATATCTATATATATATATATATATATATATATATATATATATATATATATATATATATATATATATATATATATATATATATATATATATACTCAGCAAAAGCAGCTCAAATAAGAACGATAAGCATATAATCTTTATTATTTTATTAACACATCGGCCGTTTCCCACCAAGTCAGGGTGACTCGAAAAAGAAGAAACACTTTCACCATCATTCACTCCATCACTGTCTTGTCAGAGGCGTTCCTACACTACAGTTAAAAAACTGCAACATATCAATATCCCTCCTTCAGAGAGCAGGCACTGTACTTCCCACCTCCAGGACTCAAGTCCGGATTGCCAATTTCCATAAATCCCTTCATAAATGCTGCTTTGCTCACACTCTAACAACACGTCAAGTCATACAGATCATTTGTCTCCACTCGCTCCTAACACGCTCGCGCACGCTTGCTAGAAGTCCAAGCCCCTCGCACACATAACCTTTACCCCTTCCCTTTCTTAGGCCGACCCTTATCCAGTCTTCCTTCCACTACAGATTAATAAGCTTTCCAAGTCATTCTATTTCGTTCCATCCTCTCTAAATGTGCTAACCACCTCCCTCAACCTCCCCTCCTCAGCCCTCTGCATAATTCTTTTAGTAACCCCATACCTCCTAATTTCCAAACTACGGATTCTCTGCATTATATTCCCACCGTACGTTGCTGTCAGACACGATATCTCCACTGCCTTCAGCCTTCTCCTTATTGCAACATTCACCACCCATGCTTAACACCCATATAAGAGCGTTGGTATAACTATACTTTCATACAGTCCCCTCTTTGCTTCCAGGGACAAAATTCTTTGTCTCCACAGACTCCTCAGTACACCACTCACCTTTTTCTCCTCATCAATTCTATGGTTCACCTCGTCTTTCATAGACCCATCTGCTGACACGTCCACTCCCAAATATCTGAATACATTCACTTCCTCCATACTTCCTCCAATCTGAAATCCAGTCATTCATTACCTATTTTTTTGTTATCCTCATCACCTTACTTTTTCCTGTGTTCACTCTTAATTTCCTTCTTTCACTTACCCTGCCAAACTCGTCCACCAACCTCTGCAACTTTTCTTCAGAATCTTCCAAAAGCACAGTGTCATCAGCAAAAAGCAACTGTGAAAACTTCCACTTTGTGTTAGATTCTTTATTTTTTAATCCCACACCTCTTTCCAACACCCGAGCATTCACTTCTCTTAAACCCCCCATCTATAAATTTATAGAACAACCATTGTGACATCACGCATACCCAAGATTCATTTACTTCAACTGATTTAAGACTTCGTTTATTAGTCTGCCTTGAAACTATATGCTAAACCAGCCGCTTCAGCGGCAAGATCTAATCGACTCTGGAAGAGAGAAGTACTAGGGGAGAAATTACAAGATATTAAGTGGAGTTAACTAAACGGATAGGGACATACTTTTAGAAATGTTACGAAATTGGAACATAGTGGAAGGTAACGGCACAAGCGACAGGGAGAAGTTTGAAAGGATAATAGGGAAACATTTAACTATATGTTGAAGAGGTGGAGTTAAACTATACATTCAAGATAATGCATGATAGTGGCTCGCGTATTGCAAGCTGATAAAATTTAATAAAAATGGGCGGGGAACACAAATTAGAGATCTACATACTAACGAATATAATACACAGTTTTAAGGATAGGGATGACAGGGCTCCACTAGGTTTTCATTGCTACTTTATTACAAATATGAAACTTCATTGATATCCGGAATACGAAATTCTTGTGATTGGATTTTAAAATTATTGACATAACGTCCCTGCACTACAAACAACCCTTGACCACAGTACCTGCAGAGCACTATACGCACTACACACAACCCTCCATAACTACACACAGACCCTCCATTAACTACACACAACCCTCTATTAACTACACACAATCCTCCATAACTACACACAGACCCTCCATTAACTACACACAACCCTCTATTAACTACATACAACCCTCCATAAGTAAACACAGACCCTCCATTAATTACACACAACCCTCCACTAATTGCAAACATTTCA
The DNA here is from genome assembly GCF_038502225.1 of Cherax quadricarinatus. Lineage (NCBI taxonomy): Eukaryota > Metazoa > Arthropoda > Malacostraca > Decapoda > Parastacidae > Cherax > Cherax quadricarinatus. The sequence goes on along the minus strand of NC_091305.1, from coordinate 23,341,204 downwards.
AAACAAATGTAGACAATGAACGCTTCAACTTGCACTACACAATTAATACAATCTCTAAAACACCACACACAATCTTCCCCTACACACAGTCCTCCACTACACACAATGCTCCACTATACACCATCCTCCACAACATACCATCTTCTACACACAGTCTTCCACTACACACAGTCCTTCATTCCACGCAATCCTCCACTACACACAATCCTTCACTACACACAATCCTCCACTACACACAATCATCCACTCCACACAATCCTCCACTACACACAATCCTATATCGCACACAATCCTCCAATACACATAATCATCCACTATACACATACTTCCATTCTACACAATCCTCCACTCCACAATTCTCCACTACACAAAATTCTCCACTACACACAATCCTCCATCACACAAATCCTCCACTCCACACAATCCTCCATTCTTCACAGTCCTCCACTACACACAATCCTCTACTACACACAATCCTCCCCTACATACAATCTTCCATTCCACCCAATCCTAATCTACACACCATCCTCTACATACAATCTTCCACTATACACAATCATCCACTCCACACAATCCTCCACTCCACACAGTCTTCCACTCCACACAGTCTTCCACTCCACACAATCCTCCACTCCACACAGTCTTCCACGCCACACAGTCTTCCACTCCACACAGTCTTCCACCCCACACAATCTTCCACTCCACACAATCTTCCACCCCACACAATCTTCCACTCCACAAATCCTCCACACAATCCTCCATTCCACACAATCCTCCACACAATCCTCCACTCCACACAGTCTTCCACTCCACACAATCTTCCACTCCACACAATCCTCCACACAATCCTCCACACAATCCTCCACACAATCCTCCACACAATCCTCCACACAATCCTCCACTCCACACAATCCTCCACACAATCCTCCACACAATCCTCCACACAATCCTCCACACAATCCTCCACACAATCCTCCACACAATCCTCCACTCCACACAATGTATTAGCCAGACTGGAGAACCTTTTGTAATATTTTTTTTTCATTAATTAACCTTTTTATGCAAGAGTGCAAGAAAGGCAAGGAATGTTTATAAGATCTTAACAATGGTTGTTGTCTGTCTTTTGACTGGCTGTTCCGCTTGTGACGTCACACTGTATGCTTTCGTTTCTTTAACATCTTTGTCTCTAAGTGGGACAAAGAGGTTTTTCACTCTAAGTCATTTTCAAAGGAGATCATGCTGAAGGACTCGTGTCCTACCAGCATATCTATGTCTTGGCTTTTCCTCGTGAATAGAGAATATGATGTGCTGATAATGGAGTTTTATCGGGCGGAAAAGTTGAGGATTGTTTTAAAGATGGGGTGGCAAGAGATGGCGGTGAGAGGCGGCAAGAGGCGGCAAGAGGCGGCGGTTTTGGTGGCAGGAGGCAGCGGTGAGGGACAGCAAGAGGGGCAGCAAGAGGTAGCGGCGAGGGGCAGCAAGAGACGGTGGCGAGAAGCAGTAAGTGACGGCGGTGAGGTATGGCAGGTTACGTGTGACTTGCAAGAAAGTGCTGAGGAGAAGACCTTAAAGACCCCACCAGGTCTTTATAGACCTTCCAGGTCTGTAAGTAACCGTGTCTTGCCCAAGGTCTACTACAAAGTTTTGCAGCAGACCTTGGGCTCACCTTCCCCTTTCCCCCTTCCCCATCATCTGTAAGTCGACATTTCTCTTCCTCTTCACCCCTCTCCTATCATCGAAATTTTTACTCATTATCTTCACGACAAATTTGTTATCCACACGTGTACTGATGACTTCCCACTTTGCGGAGCAGATAGTTATCATATCTGGTAAGAATTCCACATCATTATATTAATGGTATACAGTACGAACAAGTTGATGAGTAAGAGACATGAGCAACACCTCTGTATCGTTATCATAATCACGATATCCAGGTGTGGCACATGTCTTATTCAGTAGAATTCTGAGTAGTAATAGGACGCCAGCTACAGGGCCAAACTCTAATCTCTGTGTGCTACATTGGAACACCACTCTTCTGTAATTATTTCTAGCATTATATTCAAATGGAATTCGCTCTGGAAACGTCATACGAAAGGGAGAGAGAGAGAGAGAGAGAGAGAGAGAGAGAGAGAGAGAGAGAGAGAAGATGAAATACCTTCAAGTAACTGAAATAGACCTTGAGAAAGGAGGTGGTGACACACCACCTCTCAGGTGTCTCACCAGATTATCACATGAGGTCATCATTTTTGTAGCTGGTGTATATTTATGGAGTGAACAAACAAGCCGATTTAGCTTGGAAACTTGTTCCTTGGAATGGAATTTCAGCTTAGTAGGCACTAGTATACCTGCGTGTTTCTTAGGCTAAGGCGTCTTATTTTAAGAATGGCTAAGATTCTCGTTACCTTCCTCGCTATTTACCTAAATTCCAGCTCTCCGAATAGAACCCTCGTCAGGTTATCCCTATGTAAATAAGACAATGATATTGCTACAAGGCTCGAGCTCCAAGAGCAACTTCTCTCCTCATTTTACCCAATTTATTTTCTCACCGACTCGAGGGGGAGAAGTGGAGCCTTGATGCTAATTAAGGGTTCTTGCTTCAAGGAACTGGAGCTACCCTCTTATCCGTTGTAGTCAAATCAAATTTGACTACTTAAGGTTAAATACTTTCCCATGAATATAATAAAAGTAATAATAATCTTACGGTTTTTCCAGTGTCTGCTTCTGAACATTTCCTGCAATTAACAAAAAAGATCAATATCTTAACCGCAAATAATCAAATACAAACAGAAGCAATGTTCCTGACAGGGCGTTTTTTCTATTCTGCCCTAACTTAACACAGTAATGAACGTCTGCAGTAGCAGCCTACATGTGGCGAGTCGTAGGTTTCTGCCTTCTGCCTCTCTCAGTCAGCCTCATAAGCTCTTATATCAGCCTCCTAAACACTCAGCTCCTTATACGCCTTTATATCGGTCTACTGAAGTCTATGATCGACATCATAAGCTTTTATATCGACCTTATAAACTCTCAGATAGCCATAGGATTAATTCCATAAATCCTCAGATCAGCCTTAGATCGACCCACAAACTCTTACACAGAGCCTGATGCAAAATATACTACTTGCTCTTTTAACAGAGAATTTATTCGGGATGTTGACCAAAGAAAGACTGATATATTCCTTCTCTCTACGAGTTCTTTTTATACATTCCTGAAATATTTCTGTAACTCATGCCGCAGTATATTGTTCACAGAGGTTAAGGTAATATTGGCAATATATTCCTAACGGCCTGAATGAAAACTGTATTGAATTATTTAAACAAGGTTAAAGTTATATGGATGTATTTTTCCTCCCTGAGGGAAAGTTGTATTAGCAAAACTAACAATGGAGTTTGTCCACCCAAAACACGGAGCTAATTTTCCAAAGTGGCTTGCCTTATCCCTTCCACAGTTTTGTTTACTTGGGTAATATTGATTGATATGGCGTCGGGCTCTCTGTCTTTGCCTCTGCTTCTCTTTTCCGTCTGTCTGCCTGTCTGTCAGTCTCTTTCTTTCTCTCTCTGTGAAAGAATATATATATATATATATATATATATATATATATATATATATATATATATATATATATATATATATATATATATATATATGTCGTACCGAATAGGCAGAACTTGCCATCTTGGCTTAAATAGCAACGCTCATCTTGCCATATAGGGCAAGTGAAAATTTGTGTATGCAATAATTTCGCCCAAATCATTGTGAACCTAACGAAAAAAATATATTTCACTGTGTTTGTTTAGTATTAAATTATTGTAAACAAATCTAAAATATATTTAGTTGGGTTAGGCTAAAATAAATTGTTCTTGTTATAATAAGGTTAGGTAAGTTTTCTAAGTTCCTTTTGGTGCAAAATTATAAAATTTTTACATCAACATTAATGAAAAAAAATATATCTTTAAACGTATAAGAAAATTTTTTAAAAGGGACTTAATTTTAAATGAGTTCATGCTAATTGACCAGTTTTACATATTCGGCACGACATATATATATATATATATATATATATATATATATATATATATATATATATATATATATATATATATATATATATATATATATATATATATATAATGTGCCCACGAACATGTGGTACTGATCAATAACAACACTGCGACTAGCCAAGGACTCGAACCCATGCTGCTTTGGCCTGCCTCATGGTGGGGCGAAAACTCATGACGTCTTAATCCACGGGACCACACAATCCTTAAGAGTAGCGCACCCAGCAGAAATGAATAATATAAAATACTGCTCGTTGTACTAGTACACCAAACAGGGACTAGAATGAAATTAGCCAAGAGTCATCCACACCATCGTGTGTCCTTGGGTAGCCAGTACAACATGCAGTTCTGCTGGATGTGCTACTCTTAAGGATTGTATGGTCCAGTAGATTAAGGCGTCATGAGTTGTCGCTCACCATGAGGCAGGCCAAAGCAGCATGGGTTCGAGTCCTTGGCTAGTGAGAGTGTATATAATATACTCTCACTGGCCATGTTATTAGGTACACCCATCTATTACACGGCAGGGCTCCCCTTTGCGGGAAAATAGCCTGAATTCTTCGTGGCATGGATTCAACAAAGTGCTAGATGCATTCCTTAGAGATTCTGGTCCATGTTGACATGATAGCAACAAGCAGTTGTTACAGATTTGTCGACTGTATATTTACTCCAAATTCTGACCACACCATCTGCAAGTTCCAGAAGAAATCGCGATTCGTCAGGCCAGGCGAAGTTTTTCCCATCTTCATCTGTCCGGTGTTGGTGAGCCTGTACCCACTGTAACCTCAGTTTCCTGTTCTCAGCTGACAGGAGTGGAACCTGGTGTAGTCTTCTGCTTCTATATTTTAATCACTTCAAAGTTCGGCGTATTGTGCATTCTGGGATGCTCTTCTGCATACCATTGTTGTAACGTGCGGTTATTTAAGTTAACATCGCCTTCCTGTCACCTTGAACCAGTCAGGCTATTCTCTGACCCCTCTCATTAACAAGGCGTTTTCGCCCACAAAATTGCCGCTCACTGGTTGTTTTGTATTTTTCACACCATTCTATGTCAACTCTAGAGACTTGTGCGTGAAAATTCCAGGAGATCAACAGTTTCTGAGACCATCGCGTCTGGCACCAACAATCATTCCATGGTCAAGGTCGCTTAGATCAAATTTCTTCCCCATTCTGATGTTTGGTCTAAACAACAAGTAAACCTCTTGATCATGTATGCATGATTTTTGGCACTGAGCTGCTCCTATGTTATTGGCTAATTAGATATTTGCATTAACGACCACTTTATTAGGTGTACCTAACAAAGAGGCCACTGAGTGTATATATATTTGACAGATTCGTAGAATTAACGAAAGGCGTTCCTCGAAAGACGATTTTCAACAGTGCGAATGGTTTTCCAAAGAGTAGATCAGTGATAACGTAAGGAGACTTAACACACGATTGCTACATCAGTATGACAGACGCTTACACTTTCAGCAAAGAAAATGCGGAAAAGACTGCAAGATATACGCTAAAAGGATGAAGAGTTGGAGTGAACGAGTTCTGTGGAATACCTTTAACAGGGATAAAAGCTTGTTGAAGGGTGAATGCAGCGACAAGAATGAATTTTGCAAGAGATGGAAGCACGAGGAGATTGAAGAGGTCGTGAAGAGAGAGGAAGTAGGTCACTTCCAGTCATGTACTCGCGGGAGTGAACAGAAATAAAAGACATTAAAAAAATACACATTGAGCCAGTTCCCTCCTGCTGAAAGAACTGCAGTTTTTTTAATACTAACAGCTGTAACTTTTTTCGGAAAAGAGATTAATTACCTTCTCACGCCTGCTCGGAGCACCCAAACACTACTGTTCAGTGCAAATCTTGAGTCGATAACTTATAATCACTTGCTAGTAAGACTAGTCAAGCCTGTATGAGATATTTTCACTACTGAAACACATTAAAAAAATGTGTAACTGATCTAATGTATAAACAATGGAGAGCTTGGTATTAAAATTACAAGATGAACAAACGTACTTGTCCATTTATGTTAAAAATTTGCTAAAACAAGAGTAATAAAATTATACTCGTAGTAGTATACTGCATATCCAAACACAATCAGGAAATAATTAAATAAAATAACGAAATAAAATCTATAAATAATGCATAACGAAATAAAATAAATAAATAATTTTAAAGCAGCACTGTAGAGAAAAATTAAGTATCACTGGCGTTAACTAGAAACAAAATTTACGAAGTATTCAAGACAGATCAGTAAACTATAAAGTAACAGCTTCTTACGAACTCTCACAACCTCAATATGAGGTAATAATATACAATATCGTTTTCCAACTATGTTGGGCTCTAATATATTCACGTGAGGTTGAAAGAAAAATTAGCAAGCAGTGACCAAAACATTGTCAGGTTCATAATAAGAACAAGTTTTGAGATCCAAAGCAATGTTATTGAGGGTCTTAACTGCAAAGCAACAAATTATGATTCTGAAATGGATTCCACTGCCTGGAAAGTTTTATGTACAGATTCGAAATTTTCAGCGTTATGGAAAACAATATTAAGAATATCAAAAACTTTCTCCAGTTCTTAAAAGTTATTTCCTTATGCAAAGATTATTCATCGTGCTGTTTACGAAATTCACAATATCTCACAGAGTAAAAGAAATCAGTAACGTAAACTGACAATGGCCCAGCGCGAATAAACTGTAATGGACTGAATTAACAGGAATAAATAAAGGGGATGTAAATAGCGTGCAGAAAATTTCCAGCCAAGACAGGACTCGCAGCAATAGCTTCAAGTTGGAAAAAATCGGATTCAGGAAGTATATAGGAAAGCACTGGTTTGGTAATAGAGTTGTGGATGAGTGGAACAAACTCCCGAGTACAGTTATAGAGGCTAAAACGTTGTGTAGTTTTAAAAATAGGTTAGATAAATACATGAGTGGGTGTGGGTGAGTGTGAGTTGGACCTGACTAGCTTGTGCTACTATATCTGATGCCTTGCTCCTTCCTTAAGTGGAAGTGACCTGACTAGGTGGGTCATTTGGCTTATCGGGTGGGGGGACATGGACCTGCTCCGCATGGGTCAGTAGGCCTGTTGCAGTGTTCCTTCTTATGTTCTTTATATTCTTATGTTCTTAAATTAAGATCCATAAGCAATGTGGAGGATACTGTAAGAAAACAGTGATAAGAAGCTGGTAACTCAGAAGTCCATGATAACTAAATGAGGCTATTGATACACATTAAAGCTAAAAATGGTAAAAGAGAATGAGAGGAGAATTGCCCATAACATCAAAACTAAACCCAAGAGAAGATTTCATGTTTGGAAGTAAAAGGAGTAAGAAAAAAAGTGAGAGCACAGATGAAACTTAATAATAGCTGCGATGATAGAATAATTAACAGCAACAGAAGAAAAAGTTTCAATACTAAGCATTGCCTTCAGCTCAATGTTCAAAGCAGAGAAAAAAAGGGCTCTAACCACTCAGCACAAAATCCATTAGACCTCTGACACCCTCACTGACTCGACCTTGTCTCCACTTCCTGTTTACTGAGAAAGTGCTTCAGGTGTAGCTGGCCATCCTGGTAATCATCTAGACTGTACGTCAGGTATATCTCTCTCACACAAATAACCCGCACATAGTGACTTTGTAAATGGTCCAATACACAAATAACACGCACATAGAAGAGAGGAGCTTACGGCGACGTTTCGGTCCGACTTGGACCAAGTCGGAACGAAACGTCGTCGTAAGCTCTTCCCTTCTATGTGCGGGTAAGTTGTGTACCGTTCTAGTCACGGTATTGAGCCTTTGTAAGTTATTTGTTATGTATCTCTTGCTTTTTCGACCCTGAGTCCATGAAAGTTTTATTTGGACCCGAAAATATTCACAGAAGAGCCTTTCCTGGCTGAACTTAACAAATTATAAACGAAATCTAAATAAAAGTGACAAGTGTTATATTTATTCAGGGGTCAGCTTGCAACACTTTCCTTCTCTTCCATCTCCCTTCTCATTCTTCAGCGCATTCTTACTTCTCCTTGTAATCCTTTTCTCCTTCTTCCCCCTCCATCCCATTCCCTTCCTTCTCACATCTCCTTTACCCTTTCCTGACAACACACTCCCTTTCTCTTCGCCATCTTTCCCTTCTTTCCTTCCTTTCCCGTGGCATCCTATGACTGATGGCTGTTCCCCCCTCCGTCTATGGCCTTCAAGCGACTGAAAAATGACTTTATGTCAAGGATTCGTATCCTGTAAACCCTTCAGGAGGGAATAAAATATAAGGTCACAGGAAAATCGAGTGCGTATCATGCAATTCGTCTCTCTTTTTTTTTATTGAGTTATGGATTTGCCGATTTTCCTTGTATTCCGTTTCTTTGTGGGAATTTCGCAATGAAAGTTTTATCTACGCCCACGAAGGCTGTTACGGTGACCTTCATCATCTCCATTTCTTTCTTTTGCGCAGCTGCTGGAATGATAGTAGGAAGTCCTTTTTCATTTCATGGCCAAGCTTCTTTCCGTAGCCGACAAACCTTTTTACCATCCTAGGCAACCCTTTATGTCTTCTTATGCTACTCTCTACCACTTCTTTTGCAACCCTCTGACACTTTTTTTGACAACTCGCTATCCCGTCTTATGCAACTCTATAATTACTACTCCGCCTTGGTCAGCCGTCCATCACTTCCTGGGCAACCTTCTTACCTTTTGCTATTCTTCGCTATTCTTCCCCAAACACTTACAAATTCTCAGCTCCCAGAAAACTCCACAGAGTCTGTTTAGCTAAACTCATTGACTTATTTCTTAAGCTACACCCTGTCCCCTTTGTTTCATAAATTACACTCTTCCTCGTCTCCCTTAACTACAGACTGCACCCTTTCCGTATACTACACACACTGTTCCCTCTCTCTACAACATACCCTGCCCCCAGCAACAGGAATCATCACTAGAAGTGAGTGTGCTCCAGCACACTCACTTCATTCATAATCATCTGCTTGCAGGTGCTTCTGCCTCTCTCAGTGTGACTTGTGGCGCACAGCTGACTATGAACACATTTTAACGTTGCTCAAGGCTTTGAATCGTATTTTCGCCAAGTTTGCTGTTTTTAAACTTATCTGTGTACTTGTACGTGAGTCTTTTGACATTAACAATTTGACGTTTCATATCACTGAAGCAGGTTATTTTAACTCCATGTAAGCTTCATGTCTGTGAAGCTGTGTATCTTAATGGTAAATATTCTTTTTTCTATAGTATTGTGGAAATCCAGAAATATCGTTTTTTATGAAGTAATATTGAACTTTTAATGGCTGTACAAGTATGCCAGTGGAAAACCTCGCTCAGCTGATCAAAAGCTCCAAGGGCAGGATCGTTATATAATTATGACCAGTACCAGGAAACATCTCATCTTTTCCTGAAGAAAATGTTACCACCAACATCACTATCACCACCGCCGTCGCCGCCTCTCCACCACCACCACTACCACCACCGTGTTACATTATCCACCTGAAGAAAATGTTACCACCACAATCACTATCGCCACCGCCGTCGCCGCCTCTCCACCACCACCACTACCACCACCATGTTACATTATCCACCTGAAGAAAATGTTACCACCACAATCACTATCGCCACCGCCGTCGCCGCCTCTCCACCACCACCACTACCACCACCGTGTTACATTATCCACCTGAAGAAAATGTTACCACCACAATCACTATCGCCACCGCCGTCGCCGCCTCTCCACCACCACCACTACCACCACCGTGTTACATTATCCACCTGAAGAAAATGTTACCACCACAATCACTATCGCCACCGCCGTCGCCGCCTCTCCACCACCACCACTACCACCACCGTGTTACATTATCCACCTGAAGAAAATGTTACCACCACCATCACTATCACCACCGCCGTCGCCGCCTCTCCACCACCACCACTACCACCACCATGTTACATTATCCACCTGAAGAAAATGTTACCACCACCATCACTATCACCACCGCCGTCGCCGCCTCTCCACCACCACCACTACCACCACCATGTTACATTATCCACCTGAAGAAAATGTTACCACCACCATCACTATCACCACCGCCGTCGCCGCCTCTCCACCACCACCACTACCACCACCGTGTTACATTATCCACCTGAAGAAAATGTTACCACCACAATCACTATCGCCACCGCCGTCGCCGCCTCTCCACCACCACCACTACCACCACCATGTTACATTATCCACCTGAAGAAAATGTTACCACCACCATCACTATCACCACCGCCGTCGCCGCCTCTCCACCACCACCACTACCACCACCATGTTACATTATCCACCTGAAGAAAATGTTACCACCACCATCACTATCACCACCGCCGTCGCCGCCTCTCCACCACCACCACTACCACCACCGTGTTACATTATCTACCTGAAGAAAATGTTACCACCACAATCACTATCGCCACCGCCGTCGCCGCCTCTCCACCACCACCACTACCACCACCATGTTACATTATCCACCTGAAGAAAATGTTGCCACCACCATCACTATCACCACCGCCGTCGCCGCCTCTCCACCACCACCACTACCACCACCGTGTTACATTATCCACCTGAAGAAAATGTTACCACCACAATCACTATCACCACCGCCGTCGCCGCCTCTCCACCACCACCACTACCACCACCATGTTACATTATCCACCTGAAGAAAATGCTACCACCACCATCACTATCACCACCGCCGTCGCCGCCTCTCCACCACCACCACTACCACCACCATGTTACATTATCCACCTGGAAGTAGTCATCACACCTTCCCTGAAATATGTGTTGATTTTTACGTCTTCTAACGTCACCCAGAAATTGTGCTGTCTGGCGTGTTGCGCCGATTTACATTTTTTTTTAATTTGCTCATTTGTCGCTGAATGTATGGGTTTATAAATTTGCAAAACCTAAAGTAACCTAAAACAAATACTTTCCTGTATGCAGGGAACGTTCAAAAATTGACGTTGGGAATCGCATAAGGCGAACCGTGCAAAAATGAGGATTCGTTGCCACCTGAGTTACTCCTCTAATTAACTCACTTATTCTCCACATATTTCAGCAATTTTCTTACCACGGGAAGGAAGCGATGAGAGTGGCGCCGTGTCTGTGAGATGTCTGAGCCAACATCAAGGATCCTTCAGCAAATGTATCAAGAGTATCTTGTCGGCTTCACGACCAGAGAGTGCGGACGAGTGTGTGTGTACAGGGAACCCAGTGTTTGGTCAGAGATTTTACTTCAGCTAGTCTCCCCCAAAAAATAGTGGGAGGAAAACTATCCAAGATGGGCAGAGCTACCAGAGAAAATGGGCTAAATCAACGAAAGAAAACGGTATGCCAAAAAAGTAAACCTGATTTGTGCATTTTGTCTTTCAAGAACATGGAGGAATTTTATATATATATATATATATATATATATATATATATATATATATATATATATATATATATATATATATATATATATATATATATATATATATATATATATATATATATAATATATGTATATATATATATATATATATATATATATATATATATATATATATATATATATATATATATATATATATATATATATATATATATATATATGCAAAACAACCACTCTGAAAAAATTGAGAAATTCCAAGCGCTTTCGTGACTACTCACATTATCAAGGAACTATGAAAGTAAAGCATCCAAGGAAGGTATATAAGGGGTCTGGCCAACACCTCACTATCAGATCCCACAACGGTTAAACACCTGACGCGCGCCGGCCCAACTGGACAGGTCCTTTGCACAACTCACCAACAAACTATTCTACCCAAGAAAATTTTAAAAATTATTATTTGTCCAGTGTATTATTAAATTCTTCCCAAATTCTATTAATTATAAATGGATCTAATTTATATAAACCAAAGGAAATATTCATATTATTGTCAAAACTGCTTTTTATGAAACAAGATTCAATTATATTCCTGTCGACCATGGACTTGCTTGATACTACTTTCTCAACTTTTTGAAAATCAATTGGATGGTTAAAATCTCTTACATGAATAAATAGAGCATTGGAATCTTGTCCAGTTCTAATGCTATATTTATGTTGTTTTAATCTTAGTTCGAGATTTTTACCAGTTTGACCGTAATAAACTTTATCGCAAATTTTACAAGGAATCTTATAGACACATCCATCAGCATTTTGGGGGGAATTCTTTGTCAAAAGTTTTTTTTACTGTATCAAGATTTTTGAATACAATATATATATATATATATATATATATATATATATATATATATATATATATATATATATATAAGTAGTGTAGTTTTCTACAGGGGGGTCTCTTCCGGTTTGGGCCTTCTACAGGGAGGTCTCCTCCGGTATAGGGCCTTCCACTGGGAGGTCTCTTCCGGTTTGGGCCTTCCACTGAGCGGTGTATCCGGTCTAGGACCAGCAGCTGGAGGGTCACCTTTTCACACCTAGGTGTTACTTCCGGTTTTGACCATGACCTCGCCCTCGAGACTACCTCACCCTTGACCCCCCAACCAATACCCCCACCCCCACGACCCCCGCCTTGCGACCCCGCCGTCGCGCCCGCGCACCCGCGCGCCCCGCCCCGCCGCCCCGCGCGCCCCGCGCGCCCCGCCCCACCCCGCGCGCCCGCCCGCGCCCTTCGCGAGCCCCCGCCCGCGCCTTCTGCTGCGCCTTCTGCAGCGTCGTCCGGATCGCCCCCGCGCCTCGAATTTTTTTCCGATTTTTTTCGAATTTTTTTTGAATTTCATTTTCTTGTGCTCTCCATCTCCTCGGATCAAGTTTTTAAGGTTCCCCCTCTCACTTTCACCCCCCAACCCCAAAAATTTCTCGATAATACAAGTTTTTTGGATTCCCCCCTATGGGGTTTTCGAAATTCTCCATCTCCTCAGATCAAATTTTTAAGGTTCCCCCTCCCACTTTCACCCCCCAATCCCAAAAATTTCTCGATAATACAAGTTTTGGATTCCCCCCTATGGGGGTTTTGAATTTCTTATGATCACCTTGGATCAAATTTTTGGATTACCCCTCCCACTTTCACCCACCCCCCACCTCAAATTTTTCTCGATAATACAAGTTTTGGATTCCCCCCTATGGGGTTTTCGAAATTCTCCAATTCCTCGGATCAAGTTTTTTGGGTACCCCTCCTTTCACCCCCCATCCCCAAACAATTTCTCAATATCAAAGTCTCCACTTCCTCGGATCCCCCTCCCACTTTCACTCCCACCTCAAATTTCTCGACAATAACAAGACTCCATCTCCTCGGATCAAATTTTTTGGATCCCCCCTATGGGTTTTCGAAATTCTCCATCTCCTTGGATCAAATTTTTGGGTACCCCTCCTTTCACCCCAAATTTTCTCGACAATACCATAACTCCATCTCCTCGGATCAAATTTTTGAGGTTCCCCCTCTCACTTTCACCCCCCATCCCAAAATTTCTCGAAATCAAATTCTCCATCTCCTTGGATCAAGTTTTTTGGGTACCCCTCCTTTCACCCCAAATTTTCTCGACAATACCATGACTCCATCTCCTCGGATCAAGTTTTTTGGATCCCCCCTATGGGGTTTTCGAAATTCTCCATCTCCTTGGATCAAATTTTTGGATTACCCCTCTCACTTTCACTCCCACCCCAAAATTTCTCGATAATACCAAGACCCCATCTCCTTGGATCAAGTTTTTGGATTCCCCACTCTGGGGGTAAGCATGCTTACTACAGGTCTAAACATCTTCCCCTTATTATTTTAAAATGAACTAAAACCTTCCTCTCATTAAGTTAAATGAACTAAAAGTTTCCTCTCATTAAGTTAAATGAACTAAAAAAGCGTGTTTACTCGGCGGTCAGTGACGTCACACATACAAGCTAAATCTTGTCGACTTACCCCTATGTCAGTGACGTCACGCACACAGGCTGAATCATGACGACCCTTTAGTTCATTAAAGTTAATAAGGGGATATAGTACCTACATCATAGGGAAAACATTTTCATCATCAGAAAAGTCACATTTTTTGTTTCGTTAATACCCATAACAATCCAACAATTTCTTTACAACACAAGTCTAGACATTTTTTTAACTATTTCATCTCAGGTCACTCCCCCCCACGAAGTAACCTCCTCCCCACCCTCCCGAACCCTCACACTCCAACCAACACCTCACAATTTTCACTCATAACCCCCAATTTTTCTCGTTTTAACCCTTTTAGTTCATTAAAGTTAATAAGGGGATACAGTACATCAGAAAGTCACCACAACACTTATAACCACTTTTCGATAAATTCACTAGTCACAATTTTACATATTACGAAGTTAAATACGCACTTTTACTTTGAACACCTTCAAAACACTCTCTTAAATCATTTGAATACTCACAAAAATACCTTTATACATTTCCAAACAACACTGAAATACTCCAAAACATCATTCGAACACCCCCCAAAATCACCTCTGAATACTCCCAGAACACCTTCATAAGTACTCTTGCACATCATTTGAACACCTTCATAAGTACTCTCATAATCATTTGTACACCTTCAAAAAACACCTTTGAATACTCACATAAACACCCTTGAACACACTCAAAACACCTTTTGAACACCTTTGAACACCTTCAAAACACCCTTGAACACCCTTGATCACCTTCAAAAAACAACATTTGAACACACTCAAAACACCTTTGAACACCTTTGAACATTTCCAAACAACACTGAAACACTTCCAAAAACACCATTTGAGTACTCCCAAATACACCACTGAATACTAAATCACCACTGAATACACTCAAAACACCACCAAAATCACCATAAACTAAGATCAACACCCACATCACACAACACCCACAACACCCACAATTTTTTCTCGTTTTATCTAATTTCATCAGAAAAAGTCCCAACAACAACCCACTTATAACATTTTTTTTTCGGTATCTCTAGTTCGACAACAACACCCACAACACCCACATCCCACAACACCCATGAACATTTCCAAAACACTATTTGAGTACTCCCAATTACACCACTGATTACTACTAAAACACCGCTGAATTCAATCAAAACACCCTTCAACACCTTCAAACACCCCTGAACACCTTCAAAACACTCTTGAACACTTTTCAAAAACACCTTTGAACATTTCCAATCAACACTGAAACACTTCCAAAAACACCATTTGAGTACTCCCAATTACACCACTGATTACTACTAAAACACCGCTGAATTCAATCAAAACACCCTTCAACACCTTCAAACACCCTTGAACACACTCAAAACACCCTTCAACACCTTCAAAACACCTTTGAACACCTTCAAAGCACCTTTGAACACATTCAAAACACTCTCATAATCATTTGAACACACTCAAAACACCTTTGAATAACCTCAAAACACCTTCGAACACCTTCAAAACACCCTTGAACACCCTTGATCACCTTCAAAAAAAACAACATTTGAACACACTCAAAACACCTTTGAACATTTCCAAACAATACTGAAACACTTCCAAAAACACCATTTGAGTACTCCCAAATACACCACTGAATACTAAAACACCACTGAATACACTCAAAACACCACCAAAATCACCATAAACTAAGATCAACACCCACATCCCACAACACCCACAACCCACAACACCCACAATTTTTTCTCGTTTTATCTAATTTCATCAGAAAGTCACAACACCCACACCCCCCATTTTTTTCTCGTTTTAACCCTTTTAGTTCATTAAAGTTAATAAGGGGCCACACTACATCAGAAAAAGTCACAAAAACAACCCACTTATAACGTCTTTTCGGTATCTCTAGTTCGACAACAACACCCACATCCCACATCACCCACATCCCACATCCCCCACACACACACACAGACACACACACACACACATCCCTAACCTAGCCTAACCTAACCTAACTTAACCTAACCTAACCTAACCTAACCTAACCTAACCTAACTTATCCTAACCTAGCCTAACCTAACCTAACCTTACCTAAATTATCCTAACCTAACCTAACCTAGCCTAACCTATCCTAACTTAACCTAACCTAACCTAACCGAACCTACCCTAACCTAACCTTACCTAACCTAACCTAGCCTAACCTAACCTAACCTAACTTAACCTAACCCAACCTAACCTAACCTAACCTAGCCTAACCTAACTTAACCTAACCTAACCTAACCTACCCTAACCTAACCTAACCTAACCTATCTTAACCTTACCTAACCTAACCTAACCTAACCTAGCCTAACCTAACTTAACCTAACCTAACCTAACCTACCCTAACCTAACCTAACCTAACCTATCTTAACCTTACCTAACCTAACCTAGCCGAACCTATCCTAACCTAACCTAAAATATATTGGAACACTTCCAAAATACATTAGAGTACTCCAGAATTACTTTGAACGACTCCATTTTTGGATATTTCCAAATTAGTTTTGAAAACTTTATCGTAAAATCGAACATTATTTTTCTTGTTGGTAAAACACACTCAATGGTAGAAATATTTACTCGATTTCCGAATAGAAGCACTGTCCTCGCTCTGAGAGACTCATTGTGGGTCACCCCAACACATGGTGTAATGCGCTTCACACCCAAGGTAGAACATAACACCTGCGTCAACTCAGGACAGACAGGCGCCATGTAATGCGGGTAACATCCAAGGTAGAAAATCATCTCTTTCCAGACCAACTGTCTATCCTAACCTAACCTAACCTAACCTAATTCCTAACCTAACCTAACCTCACCTAACCGAACCTAACCTAACTCCATCAATCACCTCTATCCTAACCTAACCTAACCCAACCTAACTCCATCAAACACCTCTATCCTAACCTAACCTAACCTATCCTAACCTAACCTAACTCCATCAAACACCTCGAATACTACCTAACTTAACCTAACCTAACCTTACCTAACCTACCGAACCCAACCTAACCTAACCTAACCTATCCTAACCTGTCCCAACCTAACCTATCCTAACCTATCCTAACCTAACCTAACCTAACCTAACCTAACTTATCCTATGCTAACCTAACCTAACTTATCCTAACCTAACCTATCCTAACCTAACCTAAACACTGACTAACTTTGAACCAACTCTGAACACCACTGATCTTCTTCAAAAATGCTCTGCACATCATTTGAACACCTTCAAAAAAACACCATCAAACACCTCCGAATACTCCCAAAAAACACTACTGATTACTACCAAATCACCACTGAATACTACCAATCACCGTCAAAATCACCAGAAACTAAGTTTAACATCACCATCTAACATCCTTTTTATAGAAATCCCCTCAAATCACTATAACCAAGAACTCCCTCCCCATTTGACGCATAAAAAAAAAAAAGCATGAACACAAACCTAATACGCAAACACTTAGTACATGATCACCATCAACTGAAAACATATCTTGTACACACACATAATATAAGACAATCACCAACTACAATCACCCATGTTCACTTACCTCAAAATCACTAATATCACAGAAAACAATCATTTTTATAAACATTTCACACACAAAAAAAAAAAATCATATTTGACAATATCTAAGCGCACTCACCTCACTACCACCAACACACGATGTCTCACCTCACAGGACCGACAAAGCTCACCTCCAGTGACGTCACACTCCCATTGTGTTACTTGGTGGTTGGTAACATCACACCTAACCCCCCTTGTTTCAACCTATTGTACCCTACATTATCTAAGAACACTATATCCAACACGATTACCAGATTTTATGATCCCCAACACCAAGATCACAGAAAACACACATTTTTTATAATTATTCACACAAAAATCACGATCACCAATTCCATATCATGTTTACCGTCATCTATCAACACTAATCACCAAGATCACCAAAAAATCTAAGATCATGCATCTCAAAACTACTATGATCACTGAAAACACTTATTTTTTAAACATTCGCACAAAAATAAGACATTACACAAAAATACCACAACACTTCCACCAACATCTATAACATAACATGAGCACTATAACATATCACTATCACAAAAAAAAATAATACACAGACACCCACATATTATACATTTCAATTGCAAATTTAAGACATGAGACATACACACCAAATCTAAGACATTCACCTCCAACTAAGACATACACATCACCCCTAAAACTTTCTTCCTTATTCATTCCGTATATCTCCTAGAGCTGTTTTAACCCCGACGGATCCACCACGACGTAGGAGCCAGAGGAACCATCACCACTCCAACACCACCTACTACACTCTGGCTCCTACGTCGTGGTGGATCCGTCGGGGTTAAAACAGCTCTAGGAGATATACGGAATGAATAAGGAAGAAAGTTTTAGGGGTGATGTGTATGTCTTAGTTGGAGGTGAATGTCTTAGATTTGGTGTGTATGTCTCATGTCTTAAATTTGCAATTGAAATGTATAATATGTGGGTGTCTGTGTATTATTTTTTTTTGTGATAGTGATATGTTATAGTGCTCATGTTATGTTATAGATGTTGGTGGAAGTGTTGTGGTATTTTTGTGTAATGTCTTATTTTTGTGCGAATGTTTAAAAAATAAGTGTTTTCAGTGATCATAGTAGTTTTGAGATGCATGATCTTAGATTTTTTGGTGATCTTGGTGATTAGTGTTGATAGATGACGGTAAACATGATATGGAATTGGTGATCGTGATTTTTGTGTGAATAATTATAAAAAATGTGTGTTTTCTGTGATCTTGGTGTTGGGGATCATAAAATCTGGTAATCGTGTTGGATATAGTGTTCTTAGATAATGTAGGGTACAATAGGTTGAAACAAGGGGGGTTAGGTGTGATGTTACCAACCACCAAGTAACACAATGGGAGTGTGACGTCACTGGAGGTGAGCTTTGTCGGTCCTGTGAGGTGAGACATCGTGTGTTGGTGGTAGTGAGGTGAGTGCGCTTAGATATTGTCAAATATGATTTTTTTTTTTTGTGTGTGAAATGTTTATAAAAATGATTGTTTTCTGTGATATTAGTGATTTTGAGGTAAGTGAACATGGGTGATTGTAGTTGGTGATTGTCTTATATTATGTGTGTGTACAAGATATGTTTTCAGTTGATGGTGATCATGTACTAAGTGTTTGCGTATTAGGTTTGTGTTCATGCTTTTTTTTTTTATGCGTCAAATGGGGAGGGAGTTCTTGGTTATAGTGATTTGAGGGGATTTCTATAAAAAGGATGTTAGATGGTGATGTTAAACTTAGTTTCTGGTGATTTTGACGGTGATTGGTAGTATTCAGTGGTGATTTGGTAGTAATCAGTAGTGTTTTTTGGGAGTATTCGGAGGTGTTTGATGGTGTTTTTTTGAAGGTGTTCAAATGATGTGCAGAGCATTTTTGAAGAAGATCAGTGGTGTTCAGAGTTGGTTCAAAGTTAGTCAGTGTTTAGGTTAGGTTAGGATAGGTTAGGTTAGGATAAGTTAGGTTAGGTTAGCATAGGATAAGTTAGGTTAGGTTAGGTTAGGTTAGGTTAGGATAGGTTAGGATAGGTTAGGTTGGGACAGGTTAGGATAGGTTAGGTTAGGTTAGGTTGGGTTCGGTAGGTTAGGTAAGGTTAGGTTAGGTTAAGTTAGGTAGTATTCGAGGTGTTTGATGGAGTTAGGTTAGGTTAGGATAGGTTAGGTTAGGTTAGGATAGAGGTGTTTGATGGAGTTAGGTTGGGTTAGGTTAGGTTAGGATAGAGGTGATTGATGGAGTTAGGTTAGGTTCGGTTAGGTGAGGTTAGGTTAGGTTAGGAATTAGGTTAGGTTAGGTTAGGTTAGGATAGACAGTTGGTCTGGAAAGAGATGATTTTCTACCTTGGATGTTACCCGCATTACATGGCGCCTGTCTGTCCTGAGTTGACGCAGGTGTTATGTTCTACCTTGGGTGTGAAGCGCATTACACCATGTGTTGGGGTGACCCACAATGAGTCTCTCAGAGCGAGGACAGTGCTTCTATTCGGAAATCGAGTAAATATTTCTACCATTGAGTGTGTTTTACCAACAAGAAAAATAATGTTCGATTTTACGATAAAGTTTTCAAAACTAATTTGGAAATATCCAAAAATGGAGTCGTTCAAAGTAATTCTGGAGTACTCTAATGTATTTTGGAAGTGTTCCAATATATTTTAGGTTAGGTTAGGATAGGTTCGGCTAGGTTAGGTTAGGTAAGGTTAAGATAGGTTAGGTTAGGTTAGGTTAGGGTAGGTTAGGTTAGGTTAGGTTAAGTTAGGTTAGGCTAGGTTAGGTTAGGTTAGGTTAGGTAAGGCTAAGATAGGTTAGGTTAGGTTAGGTTAGGGTAGGTTAGGTTAGGTTAGGTTAAGTTAGGTTAGGCTAGGTTAGGTTAGGTTAGGTTGGGTTAGGTTAAGTTAGGTTAGGTTAGGTTAGGCTAGGTTAGGTTAGGTAAGGTTAGGTTAGGGTAGGTTCGGTTAGGTTAGGTTAGGTTAAGTTAGGATAGGTTAGGCTAGGTTAGGTTAGGTTAGGATAATTTAGGTAAGGTTAGGTTAGGTTAGGCTAGGTTAGGATAAGTTAGGTTAGGTTAGGTTAGGTTAGGTTAGGTTAGGTTAAGTTAGGTTAGGTTAGGCTAGGTTAGGGATGTGTGTGTGTGTGTGTCTGTGTGTGTGTGTGGGGGATGTGGGATGTGGGTGATGTGGGATGTGGGTGTTGTTGTCGAACTAGAGATACCGAAAAGACGTTATAAGTGGGTTGTTTTTGTGACTTTTTCTGATGTAGTGTGGCCCCTTATTAACTTTAATGAACTAAAAGGGTTAAAACGAGAAAAAAATGGGGGGTGTGGGTGTTGTGACTTTCTGATGAAATTAGATAAAACGAGAAAAAATTGTGGGTGTTGTGGGTTGTGGGTGTTGTGGGATGTGGGTGTTGATCTTAGTTTATGGTGATTTTGGTGGTGTTTTGAGTGTATTCAGTGGTGTTTTAGTATTCAGTGGTGTATTTGGGAGTACTCAAATGGTGTTTTTGGAAGTGTTTCAGTATTGTTTGGAAATGTTCAAAGGTGTTTTGAGTGTGTTCAAATGTTGTTTTTTTTGAAGGTGATCAAGGGTGTTCAAGGGTGTTTTGAAGGTGTTCGAAGGTGTTTTGAGGTTATTCAAAGGTGTTTTGAGTGTGTTCAAATGATTATGAGAGTGTTTTGAATGTGTTCAAAGGTGCTTTGAAGGTGTTCAAAGGTGTTTTGAAGGTGTTGAAGGGTGTTTTGAGTGTGTTCAAGGGTGTTTGAAGGTGTTGAAGGGTGTTTTGATTGAATTCAGCGGTGTTTTAGTAGTAATCAGTGGTGTAATTGGGAGTACTCAAATGGTGTTTTTGGAAGTGTTTCAGTGTTGATTGGAAATGTTCAAAGGTGTTTTTGAAAAGTGTTCAAGAGTGTTTTGAAGGTGTTCAGGGGTGTTTGAAGGTGTTGAAGGGTGTTTTGATTGAATTCAGCGGTGTTTTAGTAGTAATCAGTGGTGTAATTGGGAGTACTCAAATAGTGTTTTGGAAATGTTCATGGGTGTTGTGGGATGTGGGTGTTGTGGGTGTTGTTGTCGAACTAGAGATACCGAAAAAAAAATGTTATAAGTGGGTTGTTGTTGGGACTTTTTCTGATGAAATTAGATAAAACGAGAAAAAATTGTGGGTGTTGTGGGTGTTGTGTGATGTGGGTGTTGATCTTAGTTTATGGTGATTTTGGTGGTGTTTTGAGTGTATTCAGTGGTGATTTAGTATTCAGTGGTGTATTTGGGAGTACTCAAATGGTGTTTTTGGAAGTGTTTCAGTGTTGTTTGGAAATGTTCAAAGGTGTTCAAAGGTGTTTTGAGTGTGTTCAAATGTTGTTTTTTGAAGGTGATCAAGGGTGTTCAAGGGTGTTTTGAAGGTGTTCAAAGGTGTTCAAAAGGTGTTTTGAGTGTGTTCAAGGGTGTTTATGTGAGTATTCAAAGGTGTTTTTTGAAGGTGTACAAATGATTATGAGAGTACTTATGAAGGTGTTCAAATGATGTGCAAGAGTACTTATGAAGGTGTTCTGGGAGTATTCAGAGGTGATTTTGGGGGGTGTTCGAATGATGTTTTGGAGTATTTCAGTGTTGTTTGGAAATGTATAAAGGTATTTTTGTGAGTATTCAAATGATTTAAGAGAGTGTTTTGAAGGTGTTCAAAGTAAAAGTGCGTATTTAACTTCGTAATATGTAAAATTGTGACTAGTGAATTTATCGAAAAGTGGTTATAAGTGTTGTGGTGACTTTCTGATGTACTGTATCCCCTTATTAACTTTAATGAACTAAAAGGGTTAAAACGAGAAAAATTGGGGGTTATGAGTGAAAATTGTGAGGTGTTGGTTGGAGTGTGAGGGTTCGGGAGGGTGGGGAGGAGGTTACTTCGTGGGGGGGAGTGACCTGAGATGAAATAGTTAAAAAAATGTCTAGACTTGTGTTGTAAAGAAATTGTTGGATTGTTATGGGTATTAACGAAACAAAAAATGTGACTTTTCTGATGATGAAAATGTTTTCCCTATGATGTAGGTACTATATCCCCTTATTAACTTTAATGAACTAAAGGGTCGTCATGATTCAGCCTGTGTGCGTGACGTCACTGACATAGGGGTAAGTCGACAAGATTTAGCTTGTATGTGTGACGTCACTGACCGCCGAGTAAACACGCTTTTTTAGTTCATTTAACTTAATGAGAGGAAACTTTTAGTTCATTTAACTTAATGAGAGGAAGGTTTTAGTTCATTTTAAAATAATAAGGGGAAGATGTTTAGACCTGTAGTAAGCATGCTTACCCCCAGAGTGGGGAATCCAAAAACTTGATCCAAGGAGATGGGGTCTTGGTATTATCGAGAAATTTTGGGGTGGGAGTGAAAGTGAGAGGGGTAATCCAAAAATTTGATCCAAGGAGATGGAGAATTTCGAAAACCCCATAGGGGGGATCCAAAAAACTTGATCCGAGGAGATGGAGTCATGGTATTGTCGAGAAAATTTGGGGTGAAAGGAGGGGTACCCAAAAAACTTGATCCAAGGAGATGGAGAATTTGATTTCGAGAAATTTTGGGATGGGGGGTGAAAGTGAGAGGGGGAACCTCAAAAATTTGATCCGAGGAGATGGAGTTATGGTATTGTCGAGAAAATTTGGGGTGAAAGGAGGGGTACCCAAAAATTTGATCCAAGGAGATGGAGAATTTCGAAAACCCATAGGGGGGATCCAAAAAATTTGATCCGAGGAGATGGAGTCTTGTTATTGTCGAGAAATTTGAGGTGGGAGTGAAAGTGGGAGGGGGATCCGAGGAAGTGGAGACTTTGATATTGAGAAATTGTTTGGGGATGGGGGGTGAAAGGAGGGGTACCCAAAAAACTTGATCCGAGGAATTGGAGAATTTCGAAAACCCCATAGGGGGGAATCCAAAACTTGTATTATCGAGAAAAATTTGAGGTGGGGGGTGGGTGAAAGTGGGAGGGGTAATCCAAAAATTTGATCCAAGGTGATCATAAGAAATTCAAAACCCCCATAGGGGGGAATCCAAAACTTGTATTGTCGAGAAATTTTTTGGGATTGGGGGGTGAAAGTGGGAGGGGGAACCTTAAAAATTTGATCTGAGGAGATGGAGAATTTCGAAAACCCCCATAGGGGGGGGAATGCAAAAACTTGTATTATCGAGAAATTTTTGGGGTTGGGGGGTGAAAGTGAGAGGGGGAACCTTAAAAACTTGATCCGAGGAGATGGAGAGCACAAGAAAATGAAATTCAAAAAAAATTCGAAAAAAATCGGAAAAAAATTCGAGGCGCGGGGGCGATCCGGACGACGCTGCAGAAGGCGCAGCAGAAGGCGCGGGCGGGGGCTCGCGAAGGGCGCGGGCGGGCGCGCGGGGCGGCGGGGCGGGGCGCGCGGGTGCGCGGGCACGCGGGGCGGCGGGGCGGGGCGCGCGGGTGCGCGGGGCGCGGCGCGACGGCGGGGTCGCAAGGCGGGGGTCGTGGGGGTGGGGGTATTGGTTGGGGGGTCAAGGGTGAGGTAGTCTCGAGGGCGAGGTCATGGTCAAAACCGGAAGTAACACCTAGGTGTGAAAAAGGTGACCCTCCAGCTGCTGGTCCTAGACCGGATACACCGCTCAGTGGAAGGCCCAAACCGGAAGAGACCTCCCAGTGGAAGGCCCTATACCGGAGGAGACCTCCCTGTAGAAGGCCCAAACCGGAAGAGACCCCCCTGTAGAAAACTACACTACTTATATATATATATATATATATATATATATATATATATATATATATATATATATATATATATATATATATATATATATATATATATATATCTACTACGAATCTTCTTGTTTTCCTCGGTCAGTCGCCGAATCTCCATCTTCGCCATCCTCAATTCTTCCTTAAGCTGTTGGTAAAGTTGCTCGATGGAGGGCATCTTGCTTCAATTCGCAGAGAGCGCGCAAACAGGTCTTCACAGAGCTAAGTACACGTTACCACTGAGCTAAGTACACGTCACCACTGAGCTAAGTAACCACGAACAAGTGGTATTTAATCAATAGCAACACTGTGACTAGCCGGGAGATCGAACCCCAACTTAAGGCACACGGAATAGGAGAAGAAATTTTTTCCTAGGTAGAGGCATTGCTGACAAATAGGTAGCAGAGAGTTTGCATAAGTGGGGAGAAATCAGAATGGGGTCACGTCACAAGCGGTGTTCCTCAGGGGTCAGTGTTGGGCCCGTTGTTGTTCACAATTTACATAAACGACATAGATGAGGGAATAAATAGGGACATAATCAAATTTGCTGATGACACCAAAATATGCCGTCCAATTCATTCTAATGAGGACACTAGAGCACTCCAGGATGATTTGAATAGACTGATGCAATGGTCGGAGAAGTGGCAGATGCAGTTCAATATAGACAAATGCAAAGTTCTAAATGTTGGACAGGTAAATAACCATGCCACATATAAGCTAAATAATGTAGATCTTAATACTACTGATTGCGAAAAGGATTTAGGAGTTCTGGTTAGCAGTAATCTAAAACAGGACAACAGTACATTAGTGTTCACAATAAAGCTAACAGAACTGTTGGCTTCATATCTAGATGTATAAATAATAGAAGTCCTCAGGTTGTTCTTCAACTCTATATATCCTTGGTTAGGCCTCATTTAGACTATGCTGCTCAGTTCTGGTCACCGTATTACAGAATGGATATAAATGCTCTGGAAAACGTACAGAGGAGAATGACAAAGTTGATCCCACGTATCAGAAATCTTCCATATGAGGATAGACTGAAAGCCCTAAATCTGCACTCTCTCGAAAGGCGTAGAATTAGGGGGGGATATGATCGAGGTGAATAAATGGGAAACAGGAATAAATAATGGGGATGTAAATAGCGTGCTGAAAATTTCCAGCCAAGACAGGACTCGCAGCAATGGTTCCAAGTTGGAAAAATTCAGATTCAGGAAGGATATAGGAAAGCACTGGTTTGGTAATAGAGTTGTGGATGAGTGGAACAAACTCCCGAGTACAGTTATAGAGTCTAAAACGTTGTGTAGTTTTAGAAATAGGTTAAATAAATACACGAGTGGGTGTGGGTGGGTGTGAGTTGGGCCTGTGCTGCTGGGTGGTCTGGTGCCGTTCTCCTTCCTTGTGTGGAGGTGACCAGGCTGGGTGGGTCATAGGGCTTATCCGGGGGGGGATGGACCTGCTCCATATGGGTCAGTAGGCCTGTTGCAGTGTTCCTTCTTTCTTATGTTCTCATGGTGAGCGAAAATTAACGACTCTCTAAACCACTGGACCATACAATCCTACAAACATCACGAGCCTAGCGAACTAGGCTTTCTTCATGTTGCGAGGACATACGATGGTGTGGTTGCCTCAGAGCTAATTTCATTCTACTTCCCGTTCCCCGCTAGCCGCAGTTTGTAAAGTGAAAGGACACAAGTGCAATTAATGTGACATTTTATTGTGGCAACGTTTCGCTCTCCAGGAGTTTTGACAAAGCTTCTGGAGAGCGAAACGTTGCCACAATAAAATGTCACATTAGTTGGACTCGTGTCCTTTTACTTTACATATTGTCAGTAATTCTACCAACTTTATTACTAGCCGCAGTTTGTTATTGATTAAATACCACTGTTTTCGTGGTTACAATAGTATATGAACTGCTTCTGGAGGCTACTACACCAAACGGGGAGTAGAATGAAATTAGCTCTGAGGCAACCACACCACCGTATGTCCTCGCAACATGAAGTAAGCCTAGTTCGCTAGGTTCATGTTGTTTGTAGGACTGTATGGTCCAGGGATTTAAAGCGTCATGAATTTTCGTTCTCTTCCCACGAGGCGGGTTAAAACACAACGGGTTCGATAACCCGGCTAGCCGCAGTTTGTTATTGATTGAATACCACTTGTTTGTGGTTACAATATTATATATATATATATATATATATATATATATATATATATATATATATATATATATATATATATATATATATATATATATATATATATATATATATATATATATATATATATATATATATATATATAAGCTTCATGTCTGTGAAGCTGTGTATCTTAATGGTAAATATTTTTTTTTTCTAAATTTAGTGGTGTGGAAATCCAGATATATCGTTTTTTTATGATGTAATATTGAACTTTTAATGGCTGTACAGGTACGCCAGTGGAAGATTTCTCTCAACTGACCAAATGCTCCAAGGGCAGGATCGTTATATAATTATGACCAGCGCCAGGAAATTTCTCATCTTTTCCTGATGAAGAAAACGCTACCACCACCACCATCACCTCCGCCGTCACCACGTCTCCACTACCACCACTATCACCACCAGGGTGAGAGAGACCTCTTTGGTAAGTGTACCAATCTTCTCACAAGGCGCTTGTCACGGAACCCATCATCTCTTTTGACGTAAATAGTGGGGATAGTTACTCTTTCGTCTAAAGTTGTTTACACTCCTGGCCAATGACATGGACGCTTTTTATAAACATGGATAGCAGACTGTGAAAAGTAGATTTTGAATAGTTTTACTTACGTTGTGACTATGATTTATGTAACACGAGAGTAAATTGGTCATGTCAGTAATGCACTGGTATTGATAGAGTAAATTTGTTACATAACGTTAGAAACGGAAAATATTTTAAGCGCTGAATAAACAAAAGGTTCTTCCCCTCTGATGAAATAATAGAACATCACCACGACCCATCACGACCAACACACTACCACCCACCACAACTATCATAAGTAACATCACCACCACCACCACAACCCACCACCACCAGCACAACCCACCACCACCACCACAACCCACCACCACCAGCAATACACGCAAGTTAGACATCATGCACAGTGCACACTGTGCCATATTCTCAAGTAAACATCTCTAAAGGAGCAGAAGAAAATAAAAAATCCCAAAAATTTAAAGGAGCTGAAATCGCCTAAATTTAGTCAATAACATCGTTTGTTGTGTCCGCTTACTGAACTGTACTCACCGAATTATGTTTGCAAGGTTCGAAATTATGCTCCTTGTCATACGTTACTAACTTACCATACCTACTCTTGAAACTGTGTATGTCATCTTTGACTACCTCTAATGTACCTCATTCCACTATTTTTTTTTTTTACCACTGTGAGACAATGTGCCTGCGTGTGTTTTCACCTTTGTGCTGCTGAGCTGAGACTGTCGAATCTCTGCTTCTTTTGTGTTAGTTAACATTTTGTCATAGGTACTTGTCGATTAGACACTTGGCCTTGTGTGTGCATGTGTGTGTGTGTGTGTGTGTGTGTGTGTGTGTGTGTGTGTGTGTGTGTGTGTGTGTGTGTGTGTGTGTATTCGCCTATTTGTGGTTGCAGGAGTCGATTCACAGCTCCTGTGTATATGTGGGTATGTATGTACGCGAATGCATTTATATCTGCGAGAGTACAATGTAAGAATTAAACTCTTTGTCTGACACACTAGCAGGAGGAATTGACACACTAGCCGGAGGAACTGACACACTAGCAGGAGGAATTGACACACTAGCAGGAGGAATTGACACACTAGCCGGAGGAATTGACACACTAGCAGGAGGAATTGACACACTAGCAGGAGGAATTGACACACTAGCAGGAGGAATTGACACACTAGCAGGAGGAATTGACACACTAGCCGGAGGAATTGACACACTAGCCGGAGGAATTGACACACTAGCAGGAGGAACTGACACACTAGCCGGAGGAATTGACACACTAGCAGGAGGAAACTTTGTCATGTGACGGAAACAACACAACACTTGCAGACTGACACGCAGTGTTAACATACCAAGATGCTACTCTCTCTTAACCTTATTACACCATTTTAATCAACAAAGACGAGATCAAGAGCTTGTATGTCTACGGAATTCAGCGATGACAAGAACAAGAGACAATAGGTCTACTTAAATCTATGATGAAAAGAACAAGAGTCTATATGTCTATTTAAATCAACGATGACAAGAGCAATAGTCTAGATGTCTACTTAAATCAACGGTGACAAGAGCAATAGTCTAGATGTCTACTTAAATTAACGATGACAAAAATAATAGTCTAGATGTCTACTTAAATTAACGATGACAAAAATAATAGTCTAGAAGTCTACTTAAATTAACGATGACAAAAACAATAGTCTAGATGTCTACTTAAATCAACGATGACAAGAACAATAGTCTAGATGTCTACTTAAATCAACGATGACGCGAACTATAGTCTAGATGTCTACTTAAATCAAAGATGACACGAACAATAGTCTAGATGTCTACTTAAATCAACGATGACAAAAATAATAGTCTAGATGTCTACTTAAATTAACGATGACAAAAATAATAGTTTAGATGTCTACTTAAATCAACGATGACAAGAACAATAGTCTAGATGTCTACTTAAATCAATAATGACAAGAGCAATAGTCTAGATGTCTACTTAAATCAACGATGACAAGAACAATAGTCTAGATGTCTACTTAAATAAACGACGACAAGAACAATAGTCTAGATGTCTACTTAAATCAACGATGACAAAAGCAATAGCGTATATGAATGCTTACTTAAATCAGCCGATGACTGGGCAAGAATATGAGGAATTTACTCCCAATAACGTATTATGCCGTCATGAAAATAAACACACACGCAAGACTAAAGACCATTGTGTTTTTAAAACGCAGAGAAACAAAAGAGCGAGTTTCCCAAGACGATGACACGCGAGCAACGCCCCTAATGATGTCCCACTGAAATTCAATATAATGCTACGCTGAGCAG
>NC_091305.1:23236861-23306861 GCF_038502225.1 Cherax quadricarinatus | reverse complement strand
TTAAATTTATTTAATATTTCTTAAAACAATGATTTATTTTTTTTCGTTAAGTTCAGATTGATTTTAGTTGACTTATTGCAAAAATAAATTTTCGTTCTACTAATTCGGCACAAATACCCTTGGAGAATAGTCCACTGTATATATATATATATATATATATATATATATATATATATATATATATATATATATATATATATATATATATATATATATATATATATATATATATATATATATATATATATATATATATATATGATTTTTAATCATTAATAGAACTGCAGCTAACCAGGATTTGATCTTGCGTCACCATGCCCAGCCCTGTGAGAAGAGGACAATGTATGCATCACTCTATCCACTGGACCAACAACTCTCAAACAGCAGGCCCCCAGTTCCACTGGGCTTCTGGTGCCAAGTACTGTGACACTTCTGGTTCACAGTACTTTACCACGAGACTAGACCCGTGATAAGTATGGGCGCTTAGCCGAAGCTAAGCGATGTTAGCTTCGGCTAAGCGCCCATACTTATCGCAGGTCTAGTCTCGTGGTAAAGTACTGTGAACTCTGATACAGAGTTAGCAGGTTCGAGTCCTGCTGTGGACGTAGAGACAATGTTTGTACATATTTATGTCGTGCCGAATAGGCAGAACTTGCGATCTTGGCTTAAATAGCAACGCTCATCTTGTTATATAGGACAAGTGAAAATTTGTGTATGCAATAATTTCGTCAAATTTATTCTGAACCTAACGAAAAAAATATATTTAATTGTGTTTGTTTAGTATTAAATTATTGTAAACAAATCTAAAATATATTTAGTTGGGTTAAGTTAAAATAAATTGCACTTGTTATAATAAGGTTAGGTAAGTTTTCTAAGATTCTTTAGGTGCAAAATTAAAATTTTTTACATTAACATTAATGAAAAAAAATACATCTTTAAACGTACAAGAGAAAATTTTAGAAAGGACTTAATTTTAAATGAGTTCTTGCTAATTGACCAGTTTTACATATTCGGCACGACATTTATATATATATATATATATATATATATATATATATATATATATATATATATATATATATATATATATATATATATATATATATATATATATATATATATATATATATATAGTGCCTTGAAATTTCCCTGACATGCCCCCCTGTCCTTCAACATCCTTAGAATCTTTACCAACCCTAAAGAGAAACCCCACCGCCTACTGAGTCTTTGTACAGCAGTTTGTATCACGCCTCCACTCTGGACGTATGGTGTTGGTGTTACATTCCTCATCAGGATAATTATAAAGTAATTCTCCGGGATAGCTCACCTCATCATCAACAAGGTCACAGCGAGTTTACTACGTCTCGTTTGGGGATGCGATGGCGTTTATGAAGGTGAAACAGCCAGAAACTTGGACACTCGATTACTGAAATTAAATAGCGTGATGAGCAGACAACATGCATATGTGGTACACCACTAAGTATACACCACATTTCAAACTTTTACTGTACCAAGGATGGAAGAAACGGTCATGTCTAGAATCTGTAGCTATTCATATCACAAATACTATCACACACAAAGAAGGCATGTTCATTTTGGCAAAAATAATTTTGAAGCAGAGGAATTACACTTACACAACACTCAACGTTACCTCACCTTCCTGAGTGAACACTTCACTTCTGCCTAATAGAACACCTCACACACACCTGACCACACTCTGCCCACCTTTCAGTATTCTTCATATTAATGTTTCACATTTTTCCTGTGCATGATAGTTTTGTATACGTAAAAAGCCTAGTAATAAAAGGTTTCCCTTTGTTATCGCGTTTTTTTTTTTTAACCGAAGTCTTGAGATGTTGAAATTGGGTCTTGAAGTAATTAAAGTTTACTCAAGGATTTTGCACTTTTGCACAGAGTTTGTTTTAAATTTAATGGAAGCATCTTCGGAGATATATTTCAACAATACTCCGAACACCAATTAAAAGTTCGAAATAAGATTGAGTATAGATACTGCGAGTGATAGCATGTGTATGTGTGTGTGTAGTCACCTAGGTGTAGTTGCAGGGGTCGATTCATAGCTCCTGGCCTGCCTCTTCTCTGGTCGCTACTAGGTCCACTCTCTTCTCTATGAGCTTTATCAAACCTTTTCTTAAAACTATATTTGGATCCTACCTCCGCTTTATCACTCTCCAGACTGTTCCACTTCCTGACAGTTCTGTGACTGAAGTACTCCTAACATCCTTGTGACGCATCTAAGTTTTGACCTTAATGCTCTGACCCTTTGTTGCTGTGTCTCATCTCTGAAACATTTTGTCACTATCCACCTTGTCAAATCTTAACAGCATTTCATATGTCGTTATCATGTTCTCCCTATCTCTTCTGTCCTCCAGTGTTATCAGGTTGATTTCCCTTAACCTCTCCTCGTAAGGCATATCCATTAGCTTCGGGACTAGACTTGCTGCAAAACTTTGCACTTTCTTTAATATCTTGCCATGCTTGACCAGTTGCGGGTTCCATACTGGTGCTGCGTGCTCCATTATGGGCCTGACGTACACAGTGTATAGTGTCTTGAATGACTCCTTACTTAGTTGTCGAAACGCTTTTCTTAGGTTTGCCAGGCGCCCATATGCTGCAGCAGTTATTTCGTTGATATGCGCCTCAGGAGATGTGCTCGGTATAATGCTCACCCCAAGACCCTTTTACTTAAGTGAGTTTTGCAGCATTTGACCTCCTAGGCTGTACTCAGTCTGCGGTCGTCTTTGCCCTTCCCCAAACTTAATGATTTTTATACTTACTGGGCTTCAACTCCAGGAGCCATTTGTCAGACCAGGCTTGCAGCCAATGCAGATTCCCTTGTAGCATTACCTGAACCTAGCCCACTTGTATCCCCTTCATTAGCTTTACATCGTCTGCAAACAGGGACATCTCCGAATCTATCGCTTCTATCATTTCATTCACATATACTAGAAATAGCATCGGACCTAGGACTAACCCTTCTGGAATCCCACTCGATACTTTCACCCACTCTAACACCTAGTCACGTACCAACACCCTTTGTTTCCTTCCTGTCAAGTATTCTCTGATCTACTGCAGGACTATCCCTGCTATTCCTGACTACTCCTCTAGTGCGTGTGTGTTTTCTCATTCTTGGTCTGCGTTTGTTTCTAGCTCTGCTTGCTGGCACAAAATAGCCTCACCATATATATATATATATATATATATATATATATATATATATATATATATATATATATATATATATATATATATATATATATATATATATATATATATATATATTATCACACTGGCCTCTTCCCACCAAGGCAGGGTGGCCCGAAAAAGAAAAACTTTCACCATCATTCACTCCATCACTGTCTTGCCAGAAGGGTGCTTTACACTACAGTTTTTAAACTGCAACATTAACACCCCTCCTTCAGAGTGCAGGCACTGTACTTCCCATCTCCAGGACTCAAGTCCGCCCTGCCGGTTTCCCTGAACCCCTTCATAAATGTTACTTTGCTCACACTCCAACAGCACGTCAAGTATTAAAAACCATTTGTCTCCATTCACTCCTATCAAACACGCTCACGCATGCCTGCTGGAAGTCCAAGCCCCTCGCACACAAAACCTCCTTTACCCCCTCCCTCCAACCTTTCCTAGGCCGACCCCTACCCCGCCTTCCTTCCACTACAGACTGATACACTCTTGAAGTCATTCTGTTTCGCTCCATTCTCTCTACATGTCCGAACCACCTCAACAACCCTTCATCAGCCCTCTGGACAACAGTTTTGGTAATCCCGCACCTCCTCCTAACTTCCAAACTACGACTTCTCTGCATTATATTCACACCACACATTGCCCTCAGACATGACATCTCCACTGCCTCCAGCCTTCTCCTCGCTGCAACATTCGTCACCCATGCTTCACACCCATATAAGAGCGTTGGTAAAACTATACTCTCATACATTCCCCTCTTTGCCTCCAAGGACAAAGTTCTTTGTCTCCACAGACTCCTAAGTGCACCACTCACCCTTTTCCCCTCATCAATTC
This sequence comes from Cherax quadricarinatus, assembly GCF_038502225.1. Lineage (NCBI taxonomy): Eukaryota > Metazoa > Arthropoda > Malacostraca > Decapoda > Parastacidae > Cherax > Cherax quadricarinatus. The sequence continues at coordinate 23,302,808 of NC_091305.1, read as the reverse complement.
TATGATTCACCTCATCTTTCATAGACCCATCCGCTGACACGTCCACTCCCAAATATCTGAATACATTCACCTCCTCCATACTCTCTCCCTCCAATCTGATATCCAGTCTTTCATCATCTAATCTTTTTGCTATCCTCATAACCTTACTCTTTCCTGCATTCACTTTTAATTTTCTTCTTTTGCATACCCTACCAAATTCATCCACCAATCTCTGCAACTTCTCTTCAGAATCTCCCAAGAGCACAGTGTCATCAGCAAAGAGCAAGTGTGACAACTCCCACTTTATGAGTGATTCTTTATCTTTTAACTCCACGCCTCTTGCCAAGACCCTCGCATTTACTTCTCTTACAACCCCATCTATAAATATATTAAACAACCACGGTGACATCACACATCCTTGTCTAAGGCCTACTTTTACTGGGAAATAATTTCCCTCTTTCCTACATACTCTAACTTGAGCCTCACTATCCTCGTAAAAACTCTTCACTGCTTTCAGTAACCTACCTCCTACACCATAAACCTGCAACATCTGCGACATTGCCCCCCTATCCACCCTGTCATACGCCTTTTCCAAATCCATAAATGCCACAAACACCTCTTTAGCCTTATCTAAATACTGTTCACTTATGTGTTTCACTGTAAACACCTGGTCCACACACCCCCTACCTTTCCTAAAGCCTCCTTGTTCATCTGCTATCCTATTCTCCGTCTTACTCTTAATTCTTTCAATAATAACTCTACCATACACTTTACCAGGTATACTCAACAGACTTATCCCCCTATAATTTTTGCACTCTCTTTTGTCCCCTTTGCCTTTATACAAAGGAACTATGCATGCTCTCTGCCAATCCCTAGGTACCTTACCCTCTTCCATACATTTATTAAATAATTGCACCAACCACTCCAAAACTATATCCCCACCTGCTTTTAACATTTCTATCTTTATCCCATCAATCCCGGCTGCCTTACCCCCTTTCATTTTACCTACTGCCTCACGAACCTCCCCCACACTCACAACTGGCTCTTCCTCACTCCTACAAGATGTTATTCCTCCTTGTCCTATACACGAAATCACAGCTTCCCTATCTTCATCAACATTTAACAATTCCTCAAAATATTCCCTCCATCTTCCCAATACCTCTAACTCTCCATTTAATAACTCTCCTCTCCTAATTTTAACTGACAAATCCATTTGTTCTCTAGGCTTCCTTAACTTGTGAATCTCACTCCAAAACTTTTTCTTATTTTCAACAAAATTTGTTGATAACATCTCACCCACTCTCTCATTTGCTCTCTTTTTACATTGCTTCACCACTCTCTTAACCTCTCTCTTTTTATCCATATACTCTTCCCTCCTTACATCACTTCTACTTTGTAAAAACTTCTCATATGCTAACTTTTTCTCCCTTACTACTCTCTTTACATCATCATTCCACCAATCGCTCCTCTTCCCTCCCGCACCCACCTTCCTGTAACCACAAACTTCTGCTGAACACTCCAGCACTATATTTTTAAACCTACCCCATACCTCTTCGACCCCATTGCCTATGCTCTCATTAGCCCATCTATCCTCCAATAGCTGTTTATATCTTACCCTAACTGCCTCCTCTTTTAGTTTATAAACATTCACCTCTCTCTTCCGTGATGCTTCTATTCTCCTTGCATCCCATCTACCTTTTACTCTCAGTGTAGCTACAACTAAAAAGTGATCTGATATATCTGTGGCCCCTCTATAAACATGTACCTCCTGAAGTCTACTCAACAGTCTTTATCTACCAATACATAATCCAACAAACTACTGTCATTTCGCCCTACATCATATCTTGTATACTTATTTATCCTCATTTTCTTAAAATATGTATTACCTATAACTAAACCCCTTTCTATACAAAGTTCAATCAAAGGGCTCCCATTATCATTTACACCTGGCACCCCAAACTTACCTACCACACCCTCTCTAAAAGTTTCTCCTACTTTAGCATTCAGATCCCCTACCACAATTACTCTCTCACTTGGTTCAAACACTCCTATACATTCACTTAACATCTCCCAAAGTCTCTCTCTCTCCTCTACATTCCTCATTTTTCCAGTTGCATACACGCTTATTATTTATATATATATATATATATATATATATATATATATATATATATATATATATATATATATATATATATGCAAAACAACCACTCTGAAAGAATAGAGAAATTCCAAGCGCTTTCGTGACTACTCACATTATCAAGGAACTATCAACTATATAGTTCCTTGATAATGTGAGTAGTCACGAAAGCGCTTGGAATTTTTCTATTCTTTCAGAGTGGTTGTTTTGCATATTTTGAAATCACCTGTTTACTGTGATCTTATTGCATATATATATATATATATATATATATATATATATATATATATATATATATATATATATATATATATATATCTATATATATATATATATATATATATATACACACACACACACACACAGCGTATGGACAATCGTAAATTTTCTAACTTATTAGTTATTTTACTTGTTCCATCCACTTTTTTTTATTTAGCCAAAAGATTTCATCCTGTTTTGGTTCAAGAAGGGGGACGGCGCCACACCGGAAGTGCTCATCCACGGCAGCAACATCACCGTAAAGACTGAGTCAAGATTAAGAGGCAGAGTTTTAAGTCTTAAATATCTTCTTCCCCCCTCCCCTTGTCCTCCCCCTCCCCTTATCTTTCCCCTCCCCTTATCCTTCCCCTCCCCTTATCCTCCCCCTCCACCGTCTATCCTCCAACCGAAGACCTGGGAGCATCTACACGGTCTGGCTTTATACTCGCCCCACTCCATTTTGGCTTTCAAGTTACAGGTCCCACAGGAGTGGGTTTTACCCGCCCTCCTTTCTCTCCCTATCCACTCTTCAAGTGAAGCAAGGAAGAGGCTGCAAGAGGTCACGGTGCAGACAAACAGAGAATAACAGATGGATAACAGATGGATGGTTAACACGAGCTCTACTGTGACCACAAATGAACATAAGTACATCAAATGCAATATTAATAGATAGCTATGAAGGATCATTATATCTTTAACGAGGATATCCGCTGGGAAAAAAAAACATACCTATACTGGGCAAAAGATGATATGAGAGAATTGCAGAAGGCTCTCTACCCACTCTCAACTCTCTCTCTCTCCAGGTCGCACTGACGGCAGTAAAAAAAAAGGAGTGGCTTTCAACCGCAAAAACAGCTATAAGAAAAATGTAGTTACGTTAAACAAGGAGAGTTCTCTCACAATCTATTAACCCGATTCCGAAGATGCTGCGCGAACCTTACGGGCTTAGTGCTTTATCACGATAATAATAATAATGATAATAATAATAATAATAATAATAATAATAATAATAATAATAATAATAATAATAATAATAATAATAATAATGAAAATAATAATAATAATAATAATAATAATAATAATAATAATAATAATAATAATAATAATAATAATAATAATAATAATAATAATAATATAATAATAATAATAATAATAATAATAATAGTAGTCAACTTTTCTTCTGGGGGAGGAACTTCCGGTTTGGGCCTTTCACTGGGCGAGGAACTTCCGGTTTAGGCCTTCCACTGAGCGAGGTATCCGGTCTAGGACCAGCAGCTGGAGGGTCACCTTTTCACACCTAGGTGTTACTTCCGGTTTTGACCATGACCTCGCCCTCGAGACTACCTCACCCTTGACCCCCCAACCAATACCCCCACCCACCACGACCCCCCGCCTCGCGACCCCACCATCGCGCCGCGCGCCCGCGCGCCCGCCCGCGCGCCCGCCCGCCGCCCCGCACGCCCGCCCGCGCGCCCGCCCGCCCGCGCGCCCTTCGCGCGCCCCGCCCGCCCGCGCGCCCCGCCCGCGCCCCTTCGCGCCTTCTGCTGCGCCTTCTGCAGCGTCGTCCGGATCGCCCCCGCGCCTCGAATTTTTTTCCGATTTTTTTCGAATTTTTTTTGAATTTCATTTTCTTGTGCTCTCCATCTCCTTGGATCAAGGTTTTTTGGATTGCCCCTCCTTCCACCCCCCATCCCCAAAAAATTTCTCAATATTACCAAGTTTTTGCATTCCCCCCTATGGGGGTTTCTCCATCTCCTCGGATCAAATTTTTTGAGGTTCCCCCTCTCACTTTCACCCCCATCCCAAAATTTCTCAATATTACCAAGTTTTTGGATCCCCCCTATGGGTTTCTCGAAATTCTCCATCTCCTCAGATCAAATTTTTAAGGTTCCCCCTCCCACTTTCACCCCCCAATCCCAAAAATTTCTCGATAATACAAGTTTTGGATTCCCCCCTATGGGGGTTTTGAATTTCTTATGATCACCTTGGATCAAATTTTTGGATTACCCCTCCCACTTTCACCCACCCCCCACCTCAAATTTTTTTTCTCGATAATACAAGTTTTGGATTCCCCCCTATGGGGTTTTCGAAATTCTCCAATTCCTCGGATCAAGTTTTTTGGGTACCCCTCCTTTCACCCCCCATCCCCAAATTTTCTCGATAATACAAGTTTTGGATACTCCCCCCTATGAGGTTCTCAATATCAAAGTCTCCACTTCCTCGGATCCCCCTCCCACTTTCACTCCCACCTCAAATTTCTCGACAATACCAAGACTCCATCTCCTCGGATCGAGTTTTTTGGATCCTCCCTATGGGTTTTCGAAATTCTCCATCTCTTTGGATCAAATTTTTGGATTACCCCTCACACTTTCACTCCCACCCCAAAATTTCTCGATAATACAAGTTTTTGGATTCCCCCCCTATGGGGTTTTCGAAATTCTCCATCTCCTTGGATCAAGGTTTTTGGAATCCCCCCTCTGGGGGTAAGCATTCAAATGAACTCCTCCTATGGGGGCATGCTTACTACAGGTCTAAACATCTTCCCCTTATTATTTTAAAATGAACTAAAAGTTTCCTCTCATTAAGTCAAATGAACTAAAAGTTTCCTCTCATTAAGTTAAAATGAACTAAAAAAAGCGTTTACTCGGCGGTCAGTGACGTCACGCGCACACAGGTTGAATCAGGTCGGTCCTTTTAGTTCATTCAAGATAATAAGGGAACATAGTAGTGACGTCACGTGATGACCGCGCACACAGGTTGAATCTTGTCTACCCTTTTACCCACCCTCCCAAACCCTCACACTCCAACCATCACCTCACAATTTTCACTCATAACCCCCAATTTTTCTCGTTTTAACCCTTTTAGTTCATTAAAGTTAATAAGGGGACACATGCATCAGAAAGTCACCACATCGCTTACATCCACTTTCGTTAAATTCACTACTCACAATTTTACATATTACGAAGTTAAATACGCACTTTTACTTTTGAACATCTTCAAAACACTCTCATAAATCATTTGAATACTCACAAAAAATACCTTTATACATTTCCAAACAACACTGAATTACTCCAAAAACATCATTCGAACACCCCCAAATCACCTCTGAATACTCCCAGAACACCTTCATAAGTACTCTTGCACATCATTTGAACACCTTCATAAGTACTCTCATAATCATTTGTACACCTTCAAAACACCTTTGAATACTCACATAAACACCCTTGAACACCTTCAAAACACCTTCAAAGCACTCTCATAATCATTTGAACACCTTCAAAACACCCTTGAACACCTTCAAAACACCCTTGATCACCTTCAAAAAAAAACAACATTTGAACACACTCAAAACACCTTTGAACACCTTTGAACATTTCCAAACAACACTGAAACACTTCCAAAAAACACAATTTGAGTACTCCCAATTACACCACTGATTACTACTAAAACACCGCTGAATTCAATCAAAACACCCTTCAACACCTTCAAACACCCTTGAACACCTTCAAAACACTCTTGAACACCTTCAAAAACACCTTTGAACATTTCCAAAACACTATTTGAGTACTCCCAATTACACCACTGAATACTACTAAAACACCGATGAATTCAATCAAAACACCCTTCAACACCTTCAAAACACCTTTGAACACCTTTGAATACTCACATAAACACCCTTGAACACCTTCAAAACACCTTTGAATAACCTCAAAACACCTTTGAACACCTTCAAAACACCCTTGAACACCTTCAAAACACCTTTGAATAACCTCAAAACACCTTTGAACACCTTCAAAACACCCTTGAACACCTTCAAAAACAACATTTGAACACACTCAAAACACCTTTGAACATTTCCAAAACACTATTTGAGTACTCCCAAATAAGATTTGACATCTCTAATTTATCTGCACTTTCATTAAATTACAACTCATCCCTCAGTCTCCAGACTAGGCATTTTCTCGTTTTTTACCCTTTTAGTTCATTAAAGTTATTAAGGGGACACAATACATCAGAAAAAAGTCACAAAAACTAACTCAAACACTTTACTTTGAACACCCCCAAAAACACTCTCATAATCATTTGAATACTCACATAAACACCCTTGAACACCTTCAAACACCTTTGAATATCGTTTTTAAACTAATTTCATCACAACCCACTTATATCATCTTTTTCGGTAACTCTAATTCGACAACAACACCCACAACACCCACATCCCACAACACCCATGAACATTTCCAAAACACTATTTGAGTACTCCCAATTACACCACTGATTACTACTAAAACACCGCTGAATTCAATCAAAACGCCCTTCAACACCTTCAAACTCCCTTGAACACCTTCAAAACACTCTTGAACACTTTCAAAAACACCTTTGAACATTTCCAATCAACACTGAAACACTTCCAAAAAACACAATTTGAGTACTCCCAATTACACCACTGAATACTACTAAAACACCGCTGAATTCAATCAAAACACCCTTCAACACCTTCAAAACACCTTTGAACACCTTCAAAACACCTTTGACACCTTCAAAACACTCTTGAACACCTTCAGAAAACACCTTCGAACATTTCCAATCAACACTGAAACACTTCCATACCCAACTATTGCGACATGTTTTCAACACCCCCTCCATTCTTTTTCCAATATATCATAACTTTTCAATTCTATAATTTCTTTTTAAAATATTCACACATTACCTTTATATTCAGTAAAATCTCTCCATATTTCTAATTACAACCCTCCCCATACCCCTCTCCATCTCACCCGCATTCTTCACATCCACTCACCCATCTCCCAACATACCTCTTCTGAACACACACACAAAAAAATCACATTTCACATCCACAAATGCATCTCAAATCCACTAAAATCACTGTAACCAAGATATTCACACACACACACCTTACCTAACCTAACCTAACCTAACCTAACCTAACCTACCCTAACCTAACCTAACCTAACCTAACCTAACCTAACCTAACCTAACCGAACCTACCCTAACCTAATTTAACCTAACCTAACCTTACCGAACCTACCCTAACCTAACCTTACCTAACATAACCTACCCTAACCTAACCTAACTTTACCTAACCTAACCTAACCAAACCTACCCTAACCTAACATAACCTATCCTAACCTTACCTAACCTAACCTAACCTTACCTAACCTAACCTTACCTAACCTACCCTAACCTAACCTTACCTAACCTAACCTAGCCTAACCTAACCTATCTTAACCTTACCTAACCTAACCTTACCTAACATAACCTAACTTAACCTAACCGAACCTAACCTAACCTTACCTAACTTATCCTAACCTAACCTACCCTAACCTAACCTACCCTAACCTGTCCTAACCTAACCTAACCTAACCTAACCTAACCTAACCGAACCTACCCTAACCTAATTTAACCTAACCTAACCTTACCGAACCTACGCTAACCTAACTTAACCTAACCTAACCTATCCTAACCTTACCGAACCTACCCTAACCTAACCTTACCTAACATAACCTAGCCTAACCTAACCTAACTTTACCTAACCTAACCTAACCTAACCAAACCTACCCTAACCTAACTTAACCTATCCTAACCTTACCTAACTTATCCTAACCTAACCTAACCTAACCTTACCTAACATAATCTAACCTATCTTATCCTAATCCAACCTAACCTAACCTTACCTAACCTATCTTATCCTAATCTAACCTTGCCTAACCATTACCTAACCTAACCTAACCTATCTTATCCTAATCCAACCTAACCTAGCCGAACCTATCCTAAAATATATTGGAACACCCCCAAAACACTATTTGAGTACTCCAGAATTACTTTGAACGACTCCATTTTGGATATATCCAAATTAGTTTTGAAAACTTTATCGTAAAATCGAACATTATTTTCTTGTTGGTAAAACACACTCAATGGTAGAAATATTTACTCGATTTCCGAATAGAAGCACTGTCCTCGCTCTGAGAGACTCATTGTGGGTCACCCCAACACATGGTGTAATGCGCTTCACACCCAAGGTAGAACATAACACCTGCGTCAACTCAGGACAGACAGGCGCCATGTAATGCGGGTAACATCCAAGGTAGAAAATCATCTCTTTCCAGACCAACTGTCTATCCTAACCTAACCTAACCTAACCTAACCTAATTCCTAACCTAACCTAACCTCACCTAACCGAACCTAACCTAACTCCATCAATCACCTCTATCCTAACCTAACCTAACCTAACCTAACCCAACCTAACTCCATCAAACACCTCTAACCTAACCTAACCTAACCTATCCTAACCTAACCTAACTCCATCAAACACCTCGAATACTACCTAACTTAACCTAACCTAACCTTACCTAACCTACCGAACCTAACCTAACCTAACCTAACCTATCCTAACCCGTCCCAACCTAACCTAACCTAACCTAACCTAACCTAACCTAACCTAACCTAACTTATCCTAACCTAACCTATCCTAACCTAACCTAAACACTGACTAACTTTGAACCAACTCTGAACACCACTGATCTTCTTCAAAAAAAATGCTCTGCACATCATTTGAACACCTTCAAAAAAAAACACCATCAAACACCTCCGAATACTCCCAAAAAAACACTACTGATTACTACCAAATCACCACTGAATACTACCAATCACCGTCAAAATCACCAGAAAACTAAGTTTAACATCACCATCTAACATCCTTTTTATAGAAATCCCCTCAAATCACTATAACCAAGAACTCCCTCCCCATTTGGCGCATAAAAAAAAAAAGCATGAACACAAACCTAATACGCAAACACTTAGTACATGATCACCATCAACTGAAAACATATCTTATACACACACATAATATAAGACAATCACCAACTACAATCACCCATGTTCACTTACCTCAAAATCACTAATATCACAGAAAACAATAATTTTTATAAACATTTCACACACACACACACAAAAAAAAAAATCATATTTGACAATATCTAAGCGCACTCACCTCACTACCACCAACACACGATGTCTCACCTCACAGGACCGACGAGGTCACCTCCAGTGACGTCACACTCCCATTGTGTTACTTGGTGGTTGGTAACATCACACCTAACCCCCTTGTTTCAACCTGTTGTACCCTACATTATCTAAGAACACTATATCCAAGACGATTACCAGATTTTATGATCCCCAACACCAAGATCACAGAAAACACACATTTTTATAATTATTCACACAAAAATCACGATCACCAATTCCATATCATGTTTACCGTCATCTATCAACACTAATCACCAAGATCACCAAAAAATCTAAGATCACGCATCTCAAAACTACTATGATCACTGAAAACACTTATTTTTTTAAACATTCGCACAAAAAATAAGACATACACAAAAATACCACAACACTTCCACCAACATCTATAACATAACATGAGCACTATAACATATCACTATCACAAAAAAAATAATACACAAACACCCACATATTATACATTTCAATTGGAAATTTAAGACATGAGACATACACACCAAATCTAAGACATTCACCTCCAACTAAGACATACACATCACCCTTAAAACTTCCTTCCTTATTCATTCCGCATATCTCCTAGAGCTGTTTTAACCCCGACGGATCCACCACGACGTAGGAGCCAGAGTGTAGTAGGTGGTGTTGGAGTGGTGATGGTTCCTCTGGCTCCTACGTCGTGGTGGATCCGTCGGGGTTAAAACAGCTCTAGGAGATATGCGGAATGAATAAGGAAGGAAGTTTTAAGGGTGATGTGTATGTCTTAGTTGGAGGTGAATGTCTTAGATTTGGTGTGTATGTCTCATGTCTTAAATTTCCAATTGAAATGTATAATATGTGGGTGTTTGTGTATTATTTTTTTTGTGATAGTGATATGTTATAGTGCTCATGTTATGTTATAGATGTTGGTGGAAGTGTTGTGGTATTTTTGTGTATGTCTTATTTTTTGTGCGAATGTTTAAAAAAATAAGTGTTTTCAGTGATCATAGTAGTTTTGAGATGCGTGATCTTAGATTTTTTGGTGATCTTGGTGATTAGTGTTGATAGATGACGGTAAACATGATATGGAATTGGTGATCGTGATTTTTGTGTGAATAATTATAAAAATGTGTGTTTTCTGTGATCTTGGTGTTGGGGATCATAAAATCTGGTAATCGTCTTGGATATAGTGTTCTTAGATAATGTAGGGTACAACAGGTTGAAACAAGGGGGTTAGGTGTGATGTTACCAACCACCAAGTAACACAATGGGAGTGTGACGTCACTGGAGGTGACCTCGTCGGTCCTGTGAGGTGAGACATCGTGTGTTGGTGGTAGTGAGGTGAGTGCGCTTAGATATTGTCAAATATGATTTTTTTTTTTGTGTGTGTGTGTGTGAAATGTTTATAAAAATTATTGTTTTCTGTGATATTAGTGATTTTGAGGTAAGTGAACATGGGTGATTGTAGTTGGTGATTGTCTTATATTATGTGTGTGTATAAGATATGTTTTCAGTTGATGGTGATCATGTACTAAGTGTTTGCGTATTAGGTTTGTGTTCATGCTTTTTTTTTTTATGCGCCAAATGGGGAGGGAGTTCTTGGTTATAGTGATTTGAGGGGATTTCTATAAAAAGGATGTTAGATGGTGATGTTAAACTTAGTTTTCTGGTGATTTTGACGGTGATTGGTAGTATTCAGTGGTGATTTGGTAGTAATCAGTAGTGTTTTTTTGGGAGTATTCGGAGGTGTTTGATGGTGTTTTTTTTTGAAGGTGTTCAAATGATGTGCAGAGCATTTTTTTTGAAGAAGATCAGTGGTGTTCAGAGTTGGTTCAAAGTTAGTCAGTGTTTAGGTTAGGTTAGGATAGGTTAGGTTAGGATAAGTTAGGTTAGGTTAGGTTAGGTTAGGTTAGGTTAGGTTAGGTTAGGTTGGGACGGGTTAGGATAGGTTAGGTTAGGTTAGGTTAGGTTCGGTAGGTTAGGTAAGGTTAGGTTAGGTTAAGTTAGGTAGTATTCGAGGTGTTTGATGGAGTTAGGTTAGGTTAGGATAGGTTAGGTTAGGTTAGGTTAGAGGTGTTTGATGGAGTTAGGTTGGGTTAGGTTAGGTTAGGTTAGGTTAGGATAGAGGTGATTGATGGAGTTAGGTTAGGTTCGGTTAGGTGAGGTTAGGTTAGGTTAGGAATTAGGTTAGGTTAGGTTAGGTTAGGTTAGGATAGACAGTTGGTCTGGAAAGAGATGATTTTCTACCTTGGATGTTACCCGCATTACATGGCGCCTGTCTGTCCTGAGTTGACGCAGGTGTTATGTTCTACCTTGGGTGTGAAGCGCATTACACCATGTGTTGGGGTGACCCACAATGAGTCTCTCAGAGCGAGGACAGTGCTTCTATTCGGAAATCGAGTAAATATTTCTACCATTGAGTGTGTTTTACCAACAAGAAAATAATGTTCGATTTTACGATAAAGTTTTCAAAACTAATTTGGATATATCCAAAATGGAGTCGTTCAAAGTAATTCTGGAGTACTCAAATAGTGTTTTGGGGGTGTTCCAATATATTTTAGGATAGGTTCGGCTAGGTTAGGTTGGATTAGGATAAGATAGGTTAGGTTAGGTTAGGTAATGGTTAGGCAAGGTTAGATTAGGATAAGATAGGTTAGGTAAGGTTAGGTTAGGTTGGATTAGGATAAGATAGGTTAGATTATGTTAGGTAAGGTTAGGTTAGGTTAGGTTAGGATAAGTTAGGTAAGGTTAGGATAGGTTAAGTTAGGTTAGGGTAGGTTTGGTTAGGTTAGGTTAGGTTAGGTAAAGTTAGGTTAGGTTAGGCTAGGTTATGTTAGGTAAGGTTAGGTTAGGGTAGGTTCGGTAAGGTTAGGATAGGTTAGGTTAGGTTAAGTTAGGTTAGCGTAGGTTCGGTAAGGTTAGGTTAGGTTAAATTAGGTTAGGGTAGGTTCGGTTAGGTTAGGTTAGGTTAGGTTAGGTTAGGTTAGGACAGGTTAGGGTAGGTTAGGTTAGGGTAGGTTAGGTTAGGATAAGTTAGGTAAGGTTAGGTTAGGTTCGGTTAGGTTAAGTTAGGTTATGTTAGGTAAGGTTAGGTTAGGTAAGGTTAAGATAGGTTAGGTTAGGCTAGGTTAGGTTAGGTAAGGTTAGGTTAGGGTAGGTTAGGTAAGGTTAGGTTAGGTAAGGTTAGGTTAGGTTAGGTAAGGTTAGGTTAGGTTATGTTAGGTTAAGTTAGGTTAGGGTAGGTTAGGTTAGGTAAGGTTAGGTTAGGTAAGGTGTGTGTGTGTGAATATCTTGGTTACAGTGATTTTAGTGGATTTGAGATGCATTTGTGGATGTGAAATGTGATTTTTTTGTGTGTGTGTTCAGAAGAGGTATGTTGGGAGATGGGTGAGTGGATGTGAAGAATGCGGGTGAGATGGAGAGGGGTATGGGGAGGGTTGTAATTAGAAATATGGAGAGATTTTACTGAATATAAAGGTAATGTGTGAATATTTTAAAAAGAAATTATAGAATTGAAAAGTTATGATATATTGGAAAAAGAATGGAGGGGGTGTTGAAAACATGTCGCAATAGTTGGGTATGGAAGTGTTTCAGTGTTGATTGGAAATGTTCGAAGGTGTTTTCTGAAGGTGTTCAAGAGTGTTTTGAAGGTGTCAAAGGTGTTTTGAAGGTGTTCAAAGGTGTTTTGAAGGTGTTGAAGGGTGTTTTGATTGAATTCAGCGGTGTTTTAGTAGTATTCAGTGGTGTAATTGGGAGTACTCAAATTGTGTTTTTTGGAAGTGTTTCAGTGTTGATTGGAAATGTTCAAAGGTGTTTTTGAAAGTGTTCAAGAGTGTTTTGAAGGTGTTCAAGGGAGTTTGAAGGTGTTGAAGGGCGTTTTGATTGAATTCAGCGGTGTTTTAGTAGTAATCAGTGGTGTAATTGGGAGTACTCAAATAGTGTTTTGGAAATGTTCATGGGTGTTGTGGGATGTGGGTGTTGTGGGTGTTGTTGTCGAATTAGAGTTACCGAAAAAGATGATATAAGTGGGTTGTGATGAAATTAGTTTAAAAACGATATTCAAAGGTGTTTGAAGGTGTTCAAGGGTGTTTATGTGAGTATTCAAATGATTATGAGAGTGTTTTTGGGGGTGTTCAAAGTAAAGTGTTTGAGTTAGTTTTTGTGACTTTTTTCTGATGTATTGTGTCCCCTTAATAACTTTAATGAACTAAAAGGGTAAAAAACGAGAAAATGCCTAGTCTGGAGACTGAGGGGTGAGTTGTAATTTAATGAAAGTGCAGATAAATTAGAGATGTCAAATCTTATTTGGGAGTACTCAAATAGTGTTTTGGAAATGTTCAAAGGTGTTTTGAGTGTGTTCAAATGTTGTTTTTGAAGGTGTTCAAGGGTGTTTTGAAGGTGTTCAAAGGTGTTTTGAGGTTATTCAAAGGTGTTTTGAAGGTGTTCAAGGGTGTTTTGAAGGTGTTCAAAGGTGTTTTGAGGTTATTCAAAGGTGTTTTGAAGGTGTTCAAGGGTGTTTATGTGAGTATTCAAAGGTGTTCAAAGGTGTTTTGAAGGTGTTGAAGGGTGTTTTGATTGAATTCATCGGTGTTTTAGTAGTATTCAGTGGTGTAATTGGGAGTACTCAAATAGTGTTTTGGAAATGTTCAAAGGTGTTTTTGAAGGTGTTCAAGAGTGTTTTGAAGGTGTTCAAGGGTGTTTGAAGGTGTTGAAGGGTGTTTTGATTGAATTCAGCGGTGTTTTAGTAGTAATCAGTGGTGTAATTGGGAGTACTCAAATTGTGTTTTTTGGAAGTGTTTCAGTGTTGTTTGGAAATGTTCAAAGGTGTTCAAAGGTGTTTTGAGTGTGTTCAAATGTTGTTTTTTTTTGAAGGTGATCAAGGGTGTTTTGAAGGTGTTCAAGGGTGTTTTGAAGGTGTTCAAATGATTATGAGAGTGCTTTGAAGGTGTTTTGAAGGTGTTCAAGGGTGTTTATGTGAGTATTCAAAGGTGTTTTGAAGGTGTACAAATGATTATGAGAGTACTTATGAAGGTGTTCAAATGATGTGCAAGAGTACTTATGAAGGTGTTCTGGGAGTATTCAGAGGTGATTTGGGGGTGTTCGAATGATGTTTTTGGAGTAATTCAGTGTTGTTTGGAAATGTATAAAGGTATTTTTTGTGAGTATTCAAATGATTTATGAGAGTGTTTTGAAGATGTTCAAAAGTAAAAGTGCGTATTTAACTTCGTAATATGTAAAATTGTGAGTAGTGAATTTAACGAAAGTGGATGTAAGCGATGTGGTGACTTTCTGATGCATGTGTCCCCTTATTAACTTTAATGAACTAAAAGGGTTAAAACGAGAAAAATTGGGGGTTATGAGTGAAAATTGTGAGGTGATGGTTGGAGTGTGAGGGTTTGGGAGGGTGGGTAAAAGGGTAGACAAGATTCAACCTGTGTGCGCGGTCATCACGTGACGTCACTACTATGTTCCCTTATTATCTTGAATGAACTAAAAGGACCGACCTGATTCAACCTGTGTGCGCGTGACGTCACTGACCGCCGAGTAAACGCTTTTTTTAGTTCATTTTAACTTAATGAGAGGAAACTTTTAGTTCATTTGACTTAATGAGAGGAAACTTTTAGTTCATTTTAAAATAATAAGGGGAAGATGTTTAGACCTGTAGTAAGCATGCCCCCATAGGAGGAGTTCATTTGAATGCTTACCCCCAGAGGGGGGATTCCAAAAACCTTGATCCAAGGAGATGGAGAATTTCGAAAACCCCATAGGGGGGGAATCCAAAAACTTGTATTATCGAGAAATTTTGGGGTGGGAGTGAAAGTGTGAGGGGTAATCCAAAAATTTGATCCAAAGAGATGGAGAATTTCGAAAACCCATAGGGAGGATCCAAAAAACTCGATCCGAGGAGATGGAGTCTTGGTATTGTCGAGAAATTTGAGGTGGGAGTGAAAGTGGGAGGGGGATCCGAGGAAGTGGAGACTTTGATATTGAGAACCTCATAGGGGGGAGTATCCAAAACTTGTATTATCGAGAAAATTTGGGGATGGGGGGTGAAAGGAGGGGTACCCAAAAAACTTGATCCGAGGAATTGGAGAATTTCGAAAACCCCATAGGGGGGAATCCAAAACTTGTATTATCGAGAAAAAAAATTTGAGGTGGGGGGTGGGTGAAAGTGGGAGGGGTAATCCAAAAATTTGATCCAAGGTGATCATAAGAAATTCAAAACCCCCATAGGGGGGAATCCAAAACTTGTATTATCGAGAAATTTTTGGGATTGGGGGGTGAAAGTGGGAGGGGGAACCTTAAAAATTTGATCTGAGGAGATGGAGAATTTCGAAAAACCCATAGGGGGGATCCAAAAACTTGGTAATATTGAGAAATTTTGGGATGGGGGTGAAAGTGAGAGGGGGAACCTCAAAAAATTTGATCCGAGGAGATGGAGAAACCCCCATAGGGGGGAATGCAAAAACTTGGTAATATTGAGAAATTTTTTGGGGATGGGGGGTGGAAGGAGGGGCAATCCAAAAAACCTTGATCCAAGGAGATGGAGAGCACAAGAAAATGAAATTCAAAAAAAATTCGAAAAAAATCGGAAAAAAATTCGAGGCGCGGGGGCGATCCGGACGACGCTGCAGAAGGCGCAGCAGAAGGCGCGAAGGGGCGCGGGCGGGGCGCGCGGGCGGGCGGGGCGCGCGAAGGGCGCGCGGGCGGGCGGGCGCGCGGGCGGGCGTGCGGGGCGGCGGGCGGGCGCGCGGGCGGGCGCGCGGGCGCGCGGCGCGATGGGGGGGTCGCGAGGCGGGGGGGTCGTGGTGGGTGGGGGTATTGGTTGGGGGGTCAAGGGTGAGGTAGTCTCGAGGGCGAGGTCATGGTCAAAACCGGAAGTAACACCTAGGTGTGAAAAGGTGACCCTCCAGCTGCTGGTCCTAGACCGGATACCTCGCTCAGTGGAAGGCCTAAACCGGAAGTTCCTCGCCCAGTGAAAGGCCCAAACCGGAAGTTCCTCCCCCAGAAGAAAAGTTGACTACTACTAATAATAATAATAATAATAATAATAATATATTTGCTAATACTTGTTAGTAGTGAAACATTCCTACATTTTTCCTACATTCAGCATCAACAATATTTACTGTATTAATAACCATGACAAATATATAAGAAGGTCACTTGATAACAGTTCAGGAAGGGTCGAAATGTCGTCTAAAGTTCCCTGTCAAGCGTGTGACTTATTTGTGAATTATTCCAACTACGGTATTGCGACTGTAATTTTCCCTAGTACTTTACAACCAGTTGATGTCTATAGTTTACCTGGAGTTTACCTGGAGTTTACCTGGAGAGAGTTTAGGGGGTCAACGCCCCCGCGGCCCGGTCTGAGACGAGGCCTCATGGTGGATCAGGGTCTCATCAACCAGACTGTTACTGCTGGCAGCACGCAAGCTGACAAACGAACCACAGCCCGGTTGGGCAGGTACTGACGTTAGGTGCCTGTCCAGTGCCTTCTTGAAGACAGCCAGGGGTCTAGTGGTAATCCCCCTCATGTATGCTGGGAGGCAATTGAACAGTCTTGGGACCCGGACACTTACTGTGTTGCTTCACAGTGTACTCCTGGCGCCCCTGCTTTTCTTTGGGGGAATGTTGCATCTCCTGCCGAGTCATTTGCTTTCATATCGAGTGATTTTCTTGTGCAGGTTTGGTACCAATCCCTCCAGAACCTTCCAAGTGTATGTTATCATGTATCTCTCTCGCCTGCGTTCGAGGGAATACAGATCAAGGACCTTCAACCGTTCCCAGTAGTTTAGGTACTTTATCGCACTTATGTGTGACGTGAAAGTTCTTCGTACACTCTCCAGGTCTGCAATGTCGCCAACCTTGAATGGGGCCGTTAGTGTACAGCAGTATGCCAGCCTAGAAAGCACAAGCGATTTGAAGAGAATCATCATGGGCTTGGCGCCCCTAGTTTTGAAGGTTCTCATTATCCATCCTATCATTTTCCTAGCGGATGAGGTAGATACATTTTTGTGGTCTTTGAAGGCGAGATCCTCTGACATTATCACTCCCAGGTCCTTCACATTACTTTTCCGCTCTATTGTATGGTTAGAATTTGTGGTATACCCTGACACTTTTTAATTTCTTCAAGTTTTCCGTATCTGAGTAGTTTAATTTTCTCCTCGTTGAACTTCATATTGTTTTGAGTGGCCCATTCGAAGATTTGGTTGATGTCCGCTTGGAGTCTCGCAGTGTCTTCGATGGAGGTCATTGCCAAGGTGATCTGGGTGTCATCCGCAAAGGAAGACACGGAGCTATGGCTTACATCTCTGTCTATGTCAGAAATGAGGATGAGAAATAGAATGGGAGCGAGTACTGTGCCGTGTGGAACAGAGTTTTTTACAATGGCTGCCTGGGACTTTACTCTATTTACTATTACTCTTTGTGTTCTATTTATTATGAAGTTATAGATACATCTATCAACTTTTCGCGTTATTCCTTTATCCCGCATTTTGTGTGCTATTACACCATGGTCACACTCATCGAAAGCTTTTGCAAAGTCTGTGTATACTACATCTGTATTTTGTTTATCCTCTACAGCATCCAGGACCTTGTCATAGTAGTCCAGTAGCTGGGACAGGCAGGAGCGACCTGCTCTAAACCAGTGTTGCCCTGGGTTGTGTAACTGATGGGTATCTAGGTGGTTGGCTATCTTGCTTCTTAGAACCCTCTCAAAGATTTTTGTAATATGGGATGTTAGTGCTATCATACAAAGTTGTCCTATGAATCATCTGTCTTGTCATATGGCTGGTATATTCTGTCATATATTTGGCTATGCTAGTTCATCTTGCGTAGTCGGGACCTAACGGAGTTGCTAAAGTTATCAAAAAAATCAAAATTAAACAGAGAAATACTTTGAGTTTTAAAAGAATTAAAATCAAACCTTTTTTTATTATTCATTTCGGATCAATTTTAGATGACCAATTTCTGTGATGCATCTGCTTCTTGAAGATTAATATGAGAAAATGTTTGGACTGAAAACTTAATAGAAACTCATCAATATTTAAATTCATCAGAATGACTTATAACATGGGGTATATACACCTACAAGTAAAAGTTTGGGGGGACATCTAAACTGTCGTATCTGGGCGCCTCTGCAAAGACAGTGATTATGTATGAATAATATATATATATATATATATATATATATATATATATATATATATATATATATATATATATATATATATATATATATATATATATATATATATATATATATATATATATAATATATATTAATATATATATATATATATATATATATATATATATATATATATATATATATATATATATATATATATATATATATATATATATATATATATATATATATGCCGTGCCGAATATGTAAAACTGGTCAATTAGCAAGAACTCATTTAAAATTAAGTCCTTTCTAAAATTTTCTCTTATACGTTTAAAGAAATATTTTTTTCATTAATGTTAATATAAAAATTTTTAATTTTGCTTCAAAAGAATCTTAGAAAACTTACCTAACCTTATTATAACAAGACCAATTTATTTTAGCCTAACCCAACTAAATATATTTTAGATTTGTTTACAGTAATTTAATACTAAACAAACACAGTGAAATAAAAAATTTTCGTTATGTTCAGAATGATTTTGGTGAAATTATTGCATACACAAATTTTCGCTTGTCCTGTATGGCAAGATGAGCGTTGCTATTTAAGCCAAGATCGCAAGTTCTGCCTATTCGGCACGACATATATATATATATATATTGGGGAGGTACCACCTCTAGAACTGTTATAGGGACCCTCATCCTCAGAGAAAAGAATAAACTTGCTTCAGGGAAAACTCAAGGTTCTCCCTGAAGCTGTTTGAGAATTTTCTCCTACCACCCCCTATATTTTATATATATTTTATTTAAAGACAAAATACATTGACAAAACATTTACAAAAATACAATGGAAAGTAAAACAACATAGGTAACTCAGAGCTACATCTCGAATACTTCGTCCAGCTCCCCGGCGGTGGGCTGCGTGACCAGAATGTTGCAGGCATTTCCTCTCTGGATCGCAACACTGGGTCTCTGAAAGAGGAAGCAGGTCGCCCTGTGGTCCTTGGTTTCTATGATGAGCTTTTCACCCAGCTCTATTAGGAACTTTAGAGCACACTTGCCCCATGCTCCAAGGGTCTCCGACCCTATTGCAATGAAGTTATAGCAAGGGGGAAGGTCTTCATATTTTCGGATCTTCTGGGTCTCCCTGTGGCTGGCAGCTCCACCCCCTTCCACTACAGAGTATGGCAAGTAGGTGTCTGCCAATGTGGCAGTCATCTGGCAGGACGGTAGTACTTCCCTGGGTGGTTGCTGTCTACCAACCTACTACCTACTTATATATATATATATATATATATATATATATATATATATATATATATATATATATATATATATATATATATATATATATAAGTGTGTTTGTGTATACAGGAGTTGGACAAAGTAATGTGAACAACTTGTTATTTATCATTTTTTATTTTCAATATGGAGTTAGTCCTCCATTTGTAGCTAAGATAGCACCAATTCGTCTATGAATTGAGTCATACAGCACTGAACAGCATCCAGGGAAATTTTGATTCATTCCTCAAGCAAAACCTGCCTAAACTCTTTCACAGACGACGGTGGAGGAAATCGGTACCTTGAAGAACTGAGACACTTATGCAACATATGGGAATCTTTATTGAATAAACGTTTCGCCACACAGTGGCTTCATTAATCTTATACAAAGCAAGAAGGTATAAGGAGAGGAGGAGTTTGAGGTAATCAGTCCCTCTGCCTGGAGTTGATGTGTTTTGTCCATCACTCTTGTAGAAAGTACAGCACAGGACCGTAGCAGTGGCTTATATACTGTAGTCAGGTGAGGCGAAGCAGGAGGAGGCGGGGTCATAGTGAAACCATCCACTATTCTAAGTAGGTCTTTGTCTAAAGATTGGACAAGTTTTCAAGAATTCTTTGTATCAAGATTCCAGGATGATGAAGTGTGTGACAGATGTGATGAATGGTTTTGAAAACCGACAAGTTGAAGAATTGAGGCAATGCAACATATGGGAATCTTTATTGGAGACACGTTTCGCCACACAGTGGCGAGTCTGTTTTTGCGCGGGTATGTTTTGCGTGAGTATGTTTACAACTTTAGCTGCAGTTACTTACCTATGTATACGAGTGTTGAAGTACAGCTCTTGGTCCCGATTCTTCAAATAGCTGTTGTGATTTCTGGGGTGTTCGCTTTATTATCCTCTCAAAGAGGGTGGTGCTAGTGAAGGGCTCTTGATTCAAGGAAATAGAGCTGTCCTCCATTTCCTTGGATCGAATCTGATCATCTTTCGGTTGTCAGTTTTTCCAGGACGGGGCCTTGAGTCCGGTGAAGGACTCATGATCCAGGGAACTGGAGTTACCCAGCGCCTTCTCCTGGATCAAGTCTGATTGTCTCACATTTACAAGGCGCTGTGTATGTTAGTTTCTCTAGTCAAAGTTACTTGTTTATAGACATTTGTTCTGTGTATGTGTGTGCGTACTCACCCATTTGTACTCGCCTATTTGTATTTGCCTATTTGTGGTCGAGTCTTAGCTATTGGCCCTCTCCTCTTCACTAGCCCACTCTCTCCCTGGTCAAAGAGTCTTATTGTACCTCTTCTTAATGCTGTGTGTGTGTGTGTGTGTGTGTGTGTGTGTGTGTGTGTGTGTGTGTGTGTGTGTGTGTGTGTGTGTGTGTACTCACCTATTTGTGGTTGCAGGGGTCGAGTCCTAGCTCCTGGCCCCGCCTCTTCACTGGTTGCTACTGGGTCCTCTCTCTCCCTGCTCCATGAGCTTTATCAAACCTCGTCTTAAAACTATGACAACTCTATGACTGAAGAAATACTTCTAACATTACTTTGACTCATCTGAGTCTTCAACTTCCAATTGTGACCTCTTGTTTCTGTGTCCCATCTCCGGAACATCCTGCCTCTGTCCACCTTGTCTATTCCGCGCAGTATTTTATATGTCTCCCCTGACCCTCCTGTCCTCCAGTGTCGTCAGGCCGATTTCCCTTAACCTTTCTTCATAGGACATTCCCCTTAGCTCTGGAACTAACCTTGTCGCAAACCTTTGCACTTTCTCTAATTTCTTGACGTGCTCGATCAAGTGCGGGTTTCAAACAGGTTCTGTGTGTGTGTGTGTGTGTGTGTGTGTGTGTGTGTGTGTGTGTGTGTGTGTGTGTGTGTGTGTGTGTGTGTGTGTGTGTGTGTGTGTGTGTGTGTGTGTGTGTGTGGTGTGTGTGTGTGTGTGTGTGTGTGTGCCCCCCACTAATACAGTCGACACCTCGCCGGTGCTCGACTCCGCGTGGAGCTGCAAGGACCTTATCAGAGGCTAATGGGATCACCGAGACCGGAATAGGAATCGCGGACCGGGAGAACCACTGTGGGTCAAATAGCTACTTCATAAAGGAAGAACGGGATGGAATTTGGAAATCCACACGCCAAATGGAGAAAATGCTGCAGATAAGATCGGGGAGAAGAATTCGCTCCCTGGTTAGTGTTCGGCTGCCAGCAAACCATATCGGTTATGCCCGGACATCGGGTGCATTAAGAAGGTTCAAAGCTGCTCACTGTTGCATAGCATTACCACCAGACCCGTAAAGTAAAATCAGAACCAAATTTTTGTTAAAACAACATCAGACAGATGATAATGTTTAGGGACTAAATTTTTTTTATTATTAATAACACATCGGCTGATTCCCACCAAGGCAGGGTGGCCCGGAAAAGAAAAACTTTAATTATCATTCACTCCATCACTGTCTTGCCAGAGGGACTAAATTACGGTACTTCAATATGAAGGAGAGAGCATGCAATAACAGGAAAGTTTGCGATTAAGTAAACAAGCGTTTAAAAGAGATATTCACTGGCGACATTGCAGACCTGGAGAGTGTACACAGAACTTTCACGGCAGACATAAGTGCAATAAGGCACCTAAACAAACCATACCACGGGTGGGGATAGAACCCGCGATTAGAGTGTCTCAAAACTCCAGACCGTCGTGTTAGCCACTGGAGTTTTGAGACACTCTGATCGCGGGTTCTATCCTCACCCGTGGTATGGTTTGTTTGCAATCGTGTCATTACGATTTCGTGAGTCAGGCTCCTAAACTACTGGGAACGGTTGAAGGTCCTTGATCTGTATTCCCTCGAACGCAAGCGAGAGAGATACATGATAATATACACTTGGAAGGTCCTGGAGGGATTGGTACCAAACCTGTACACGAAAATCACTCCATATGAAAGTAAAAGACTGGGCAGGAGATGCAACATTCCCCCGATGAAAAGCAGGGGTGCCAAGAGTACAACACAATAAGTGTCCGGGGCCCAAGACTGTTCAATTGCCTCCCAGCATACAAAAAGGGGATTACCACTAGACCCCTGGCTGACTTCAAGAAGGCACTGGACAGGCAATAACGTCAGTACCTGACCAACCGGGCTGTGGTTCGTACGTCAGCTTGCGTGCGGCCAGCAGTAACAGCCTGGTTGCTCAGACCCTGAACCACCATAAAGCCTGGTCTCAGACCGGACCGCGGGGGCGTTGACCCCCGAAACCCTCTCCAGGTAAACCGATGACACGGGGGTGATGGCTGAGAGCTGGAAATAACGGATAGACCAGCAGAGTCTGGACGTCGTAAAGCAACAACTGCTGGGCAAACTCGGCACTTCAAAAACAATGAGACGTATCAAGATGTCTCCCTGGATCCTGGAAGAGACAGCAGAGACACTGTGTGAACTATCGTAAAGAAAAGACTCGTTTGGAAAACTTGAGAGGTAGGTAAATAACAAAAAAAGGCACAATACCGTGACTGGAACGATACACAAATAACCCGCACATAAACGACGACGTTTCGGTCCGACTTGGACCCATCTATCCCTTTAATCCATCGCTGATTACATCACCATATACAATACAGAAGTATCGAAGTTTACCCTAAAAGAAACAAACCTTAGTTCATTTGTAGAATCCTGACAAAGGACAACCAATGTACGATTTCTATTTGTATAAAAGCTGTACATAAAATTACTGGCAAATAATATGTTCGAGCCGTATATTCATGTACCCTCCGTCATTTCCGTCCTTAATTATGACGTACAAGTTACTTAAAAGCCTCGGTAAGGTAGACTAAGGTAGTGAAAGGTGATGACAAAGACCGGTGGGCATAGACGCAAGTTAAAGATGCAGATAAGTCATAGAAATGTCAGAGGCTGGTTCGGTAAGTAGAACCATCTGAAAAAAAAGGTCATGAAGCAGATTTTTTTTATGCACAGTTTCAGAAGCAGGTATGATAGGACTCCTGAGCGCAGTAGTTGAGAAACAGCAAGTACAAACAGTCGATATTACTATCATCCTTACTAGGCTTGAAATCATCATCCTCCTCTTTCATTCTCATCATCACCATCTATTATTTCTTCCCCATCATAATCACCATCTATTATTTTTCC
This sequence comes from Cherax quadricarinatus, assembly GCF_038502225.1. NCBI lineage: Eukaryota > Metazoa > Arthropoda > Malacostraca > Decapoda > Parastacidae > Cherax > Cherax quadricarinatus. Next base: position 23,278,886 of record NC_091305.1, on the reverse strand, counting down.
CCACCATCATCATCATCACCATTACTTCCATCAGTCCTATCGCCATCACTTCTTTTGTCACCATAATTATCACTAATGCTTCACCCCTATCATCACTACCACTTCATCACTATTTTTTAGTAAACAAACAGGACTGGAATCCACAGGAAGCCATTCCTGAAACTAGTGGGCCGGTGATCTAACCATCAGATCCTGCAGTCTAGAAGTTAGAGCACTGGCGTGCTTGTTGTAGAACTTGTTTTCCATGAGTTCGATCCCCATCCGTTCTCTGAGCTGTTTACAGTCATGTTTACCATCGCCTTTATCGCTTTTCTCAGTACAAAAAAAAATTAACGCTCCATCCGAGAGATTTTATCCTCATTAAAAACGCCATTTAATTACCAGATTGGATGGGAAAAACCACTGCAGAGTACATTATAATTAGCAAAGCATTAAAAATGCTGATTAGTCACGTCCCTTTGGCAGATAGGGAGGAAAGTGAGAAATTAATAAACGAGAGTTAGTGAGAAAATGGATGGCTTACTATCCTACTTTCTCTGGCACTGCTGCAGATCTACGGTAAAATGCTGAACTCATGACAGAGAAGCATAGGGCTCTCTCCCTACACTCCACTATCATGCTCGGAGGTTTACTAGAAAAACGAGCAATGTTGTACTTGAATTTAATACTGTTGCTGCTACTACTAGTTGAAGAGACGCGCTAGAAGCAAGAAATGCGGTAATTCACTGATACACGCTTTCTTCAACTGGAATAAGTAAGATATAAATTAACTCTCGTCACCGAAGAAGTATAACCTGACTTCAATTGACCTGAACGTAAATAAGTAACATCTGACTTTGGTTGATTTGAAGAGTCTGACATCCACTGATCTCACTGTTTCTTGCAACGTTATTGTCGATGGTCATTGACCTGGGAGCGAACTATCCTGTTAAAATTTAATTGCCCATTAAATAAGTTCAAGTCAAGGAGATACAATAAGGCCTGATTTAACAATATTCGTATATCTCTTTATACATTTGCCATATTTAAACACCAGTTTGCAACTGTCAAATCAGCAGTATACGTAACAGAATACGACACTTACAGGATTACCCTTTCTATCATCCTTTTATTTTTCGTTTTTGTTCATATGCATGTTTGTTCCAACTTCTCCCCGTTTGTCCCATGTATATTTTCCAGACCATTGCTTGCAAGGTAACAAATACCCACTTTTGTCAACAATGTCATTAGGTTTAGTTTTCGCTTCGAATCTGTTGTTAATTTATTATATCCAAGTCCTACGTTAATGCCCACTCGATGACACAACTGTTTTCTTTCTTTCGGCTTCTCATTACAAGACGACCAAACTAGAGCACGACATGCAGAATTTTCTTTAAAAAAGTAATTTTTAAATATTTTTTTTCAAATTAATTTATGTGAGTTTAAAAAGAATTACCATAGCAAGCCATTTTTTAGGTTTGTACCACAACTCAGCAACTTTTCTAACCCAAATTTCACACTATTAAAGTATGGAACACTATATTTCAAGTGATACAACCAGGTTGCCCGAGTGTATATGAGCTCGGTGATATTGCTATTCGAACACATCCCTTGTATTCAGAGAGAGAGAATAATAACTAATAAATAATTCATATTAAGCGCCAAACCCATGTGGGTCATTCAGCACAAGACGTGGTGGAGGGTCGATCTTTCGTCTGCTGAGCGCCAGACACTCTCTTTCTACTTGAACTCACCTAGCCCTCACTCAGAGAGAGAGAGAGAGAAAGAGAAAGAAAGAGAGAGAGAAAGAGACAGACAGACAGACTTCGAAAGGGGCCATGTCCACAGGTATCAGAGAAAACCTAACGATGTAGAAGTGGGAAGACTTCAGTCCGTTCAATGAATACATAATGGTGGGCAGTGTAGGTTTTGTGGCGCTGTCTGTGTGCTCTGGTGCGGGTGTTGTGGCGCAACTGGTGTGATATAGGCGATGAACTTACCAGTTCGTGTTTGCGGGGGGTCGAGTCCTGATTCATAACCCAACATCTTTAGCTTCGTCGACTAGACTTAGGACTTATGGTTTCGTGAGTTTTATCATTCTTTCTTTTGATTAAGTTTTGGCCTTTTCTGCTATTATCATTTTCATGTTGTTTCTCAGTTTTCCTTTGTATTCATGCATAGTTGCTCCTAGCTCTTTTGTTTTTCTATTTTCTTTTACCCACTGTGCTGTAAACGTCTTCTTTTGGCCTCACTGTTGCATTTTTTTAATTACAGGCTCTTTATATATGTCGTAAGCATTCTCTTCCTGTCTTTGTATAAATCTTTCTTTGATTTCTCTACACTTAATATCGAGTTTTCTTCTTCTGAGGTGTCAGTAATTTCAGCTCCATTGATAATCTTTACTTTTCACGTGAAATTTCACTTACTTTTATTGTCTCCTCTATGAGCTCTGGTTTTACTTTCAATCCGCTTTTCTCTTCAATCCCACTTTCGCTAGGTAATCATATCTTAGTACTAAGTGATCACTTGGACCTAGTGATATTCCACAGTCAACTGCGTCTATACGATTTGTCTTGTGTGAATATCAAGTTAAGTTTTGTTGGTTCGTCATCATCTCTCATACTTGTAATTGTCTTCAATACATTTCTCCAGTGTTGCTTCCATTAGCTTAATGTTACTAGCTCTCTTCTGAGTCAGTTTTGTTTTTGCAGTCAGTAACTTAGCTTTACTCCTGCATGCTGTCTTCAAGATCCTGATTACCTGCCTCTGTTCTCATTTCGTTTCTCACTGTCGTATATTTCTGTTGTAATTGTTTTTATTATTACCCACGTGAGCTCTTTTCTCCATTTGAGGAACGATGTCTGTTTTATTATTTTTTATTCTGTCTTTTAGCTCTCTGCTTTTGTTAGTGACGCCTTCCCCGTTCATGTATCGCATTTAGTTCCTTCTGTCTCTCCTGTTTCTCAGTTATTCTGTCTTCTTGTCAATGGGAGTTACTGAAATTGTTGGGGCTGGGCTTCAATAGTATTGTGGCTAGGAAGTTGAGAAGTTTTCTAAGTATAAGGGAGGAGGGGGGTGAATAATGGAATTGAGATGGAAAATGTGGGAAAGAAAGTGACGGGGAGTGGAAGGTGTATCATTTGTATAAATGTTGCCTGAGATCTCAAGGGTCATAGATGAAAGGGTAGACTGAGCAGAAGGAAAGGGCAATGTATGGAAGTGGGTTGGGAATGTATTTGGTGGGATCAAGTACTGTATGTACGTACGTGAAATTAGCAATAGTTAAGTTTTTATCTTGACAAATAACGCAAATTTCAATATGTATCTTTGAGCAAGGAGAAAAACTGAAATCACGCAAGAAAAAAATATAACCCTCTCTGGGTTCATTAGCACTATTTTTCCAAAATATTATGTGACTATCTCTGCTTTCCACTTTATCAGGTTAAACATTCATGAATAACATCCACATATTTATATTGACAGAAATTTGGTGCTATCGAAAGATTAACCTTAATATTTTATATTTTGGCTAGTGTTGATATGAGTCGACGCGAGGCCTGAAAAGACAAGCATAGCAAAAATGTATTTTATTATTACGACGGTCTACCAGTAAGAGGCTCTATGTAGTACAGAAAAAATGTATAAAACATTGATGTATATAGTGCTGGGAGATAGTCATATCAGGTGCTCAGACTTTTATATCACAAAAAAGGTCTTCCTTTCTTTATTTCCCTTAATCAAGGAAGTGATGTAGATTATTGTTATTGTTATGATCATGGGGGAGCGCTAAATCCGTAGAATTTTACAGCGCATGTGGGGGGGGGGAATAGAAGGTATACAGACTCAATTCAGGGAATCGGAGCACAGATCTAATTCCATAGATCAAGAGCCCCTCACCAGAGTCAAGGAACCTCCCTTGAGGGGAAGTGATGTAGAAAACAGGTCGTTCGCCTCCACCTCCTCTATAACTAAATTCTTTGAGATCAGTGCCTGTGAATGTCAACATAATTAACTTAAACAATTTACTTGTTGTTTATTAAGAACTTCAGTTTCATTCTGAGTGCTTGTGTTGTTTGTATACATGATTGTCATCAAACACATCTGCAGAGCTGAACTGAAAGTGCTACAGACAGTACTACACTGATAATATTACTGTCAGATGGAGGTTAACCAGAGCGGCTGCTGGCTCCTTAGGATAAGGTCACTGACCCCCAGTTATACTGCCCGCCTCCAATTATGTGTAATGTATTGCTAGGGTATATGCACCGAGAGGTGTATATATTTCTGTGTATATACACTGAGAGCTTGCTTTAATCCTTATCCTAAAGATTAATCTACTACATGCTAGTTTGTAGATTAATAATATGTGTGTAATCGGTAGGTCTTAAAACCTTACTAATATACTGGAAACCTACCATAAGCAACTCAGGCTTCCCTGATGCGTTTTAATGTTGTTAGCTGTAAGGGATAGAGACGACTCAAATGTACTTTAGTGAGCTTCGTGAGGGGCCCTTCACCTGCCTGCTCATGATTAATTACACTGGTCAACAACCAAAATGCTTCTGAGTCCAGAGTAGCAATTTCCAACTAATTTTAGGCCAGTGATAATGAATATCACGGTTAAAATTGTTTGTTAGCTCTACTTTTCAATATACACCTACGTGTCACAACAGGTTCCAACAGGATAGCGGCAGTGTGTTTCTTACCACACTCACAGTCTCACTGCCCTTCATTGTCGTTTCACGCAGTCATAGAAGGTGGTTGTGATGCAAGTTTATACTGTGAGGTGAAAGGCAGGTGATTTTCTTAGCCAAACACTTTTTACACCAAGTACTACTGCGTTCGATGTGAATGGGACAGCCGTACAAGAGGTTCCCACCACCTCGTCAATCACTGGAGCCTGGGATGAAAAATGTCCAAAATCCACCTCTTATTGAACCAAGCAAAATTTTGCTACTACCACTATACATAAAACTGAGGCTCATTGTAAAAGCTATGGACAAATCCGGTCAGGGATTCAAGTATTTAACATCAAAATTCCCGCCAATGAGCGACGCTAAGATAAGAGAAGGAGTCTTCAATGGTCCTCAGATTCGAGAGCTTCTTAAAGATGGTGACTTTGAATCTGACTTTCATGGGGAAGAGAAAGCTGCTTGGGAAGTATTCAAGTTAATGGCGAAGGGATTTCTCGGAAACAGAAAGGAAGGTGGAAAACCTCATCAAGGCTTACAAGAACATGGGATGTAACATGCCACTAAAAATCCACTTTTTGGACTCACATTTAGGCTTTTTTCCAGAGAACTGTGGGGCAGTTAGTGACGAACATGGTGAAAGGTTTCACCAAGATATTTCAACTATGGAAAAATGGTACCAGGGCAAATGGGGCACAGGAATGCTTGCAGACTATTGCTGGACATTGGCAAGAGATGATTCTTCAGTCCACAATTAAGCGTCAAGCAAAAAGGCAGAGAGTAGGTACGGATTAGAGTTTAAAACACGCTGACACATGTTGTACGTTATAATAAAATAATCAAATATTACATTGTCTCGTATCCTTAAACCTATAACCAATAAGTATTTTTCAATGTGATATTTGGATTCAGCACATGAAAATACGTAAGAATTATCTAATCTTATTTAAGAAGCATACAACTTTTCAAAAATTGTTGACTAATGTTATAGGACATTTAATCTCTTCATCAGGTGTTATATTTGCTTATATTTTTGACTAGTTAAATACTATCCCACCAAGACAGGATGACCCAAAGAAGAAAATGCATATTCCATCACTTACTCCTTTGCTGTCTTGCTAGATGGGGACAGATACCATGATCCTCTATTAAACCGAAACATGTATACCTCACTTTCGTAGTGGAAACATTGCACTTGAAGCTTTCATGCATAGGTCAAAATAACCGGTTTTCCAAAAAACCTACATTAATATTAACATATACTCCAATAGACCACTAGGTCTCTAGCCACTCTAATCTAACACACATACCCATGCAGAACGTTCAAGATTATACGTCTTAAACACCATTTTCGCTTCATTTCACCAACACCACATTTAAATTCTCTCTTTACTCAATCGTTTACACATGTCCCAGCTACCTCGACTGCTCCTCTGTACGTTGAATATACATATCCTCCTCACACAGTCTTTAAATTTATTTTCAATTCATTACTCACTAGAAATTATTCATATCACAGACTGATCTTAGTCACGACATTTGCACTGCGTTCCGCCTCCTCCTCGCTGTAGCATTTACAATATGTGCTTCACTGCTATACGGTATCATCTTAACCATTATACTTTAATACATTCCAATTTATCATTTACTGACGGACTGTTTTTAATCCATTGATTCCTCAACGATCCTTAACATTCCTAAATGTACCTTTTCCCCTTACACTTATCTGGATCAAACTCTAATAACCTTTTGTTTGACCACTTCTGTAGCCTGTACAAGTTTTCATGTATCTTGACTCTGTCTTTTAGTACTTCTATTTTTTTCTCATTAGTGTTACTTCATTACGAAACAGTGATACGTATTAACTGATCTCTGTCAGATCATTTACGAATATTATGAAAAGCAAGGACCTCATTGTCGATCCTTGGGAAACCCAACTTGCTACTTTAACATACCACCATTTCTTTCCTTATTGCCAATCAGTGCACTTACTGATACATCTAAGCACATTTCCTTGAGCAAGATCCACAACTTGTGGATCAGTCTCCTGTGTGGTACCGAATCGAATGCTTCCTGCAGTGCAAGAAAATGGTCGACTCTTGTCTCTCTTGTTTAATTTCCTTTATCTTGCAATAAAATTCTGCTAGGTTCATAGGACAAGGTTTCCTTTCCTAACTCCGAGCAGTTTTTCTGCAAGTTTCTCCACTCCAGAAGCATCAGTAATCTCTTTCGAGACTTTTTTGTACAGGAACTATTTAAATTTTACTGGTCACTAATTGAATGCTTCTTGAATATTCCCGGGCATATATAAAGGGATTGCATTTGTGGTTTTCCATTTACTCATTACTTCTCTTGTATATAATGTCTTGAATATAGTCGTAATAGGTAACTTAATTCTTCCGCCTCTTCTTTCAGTTAATCCTTCCAAAAACTTTTGTCTGTTATAGCTACACTGTATAGTCCTTGTGGCTTAGCGCTTCTTTTTGATAATAATAATAATAATAATAATGTTATAGCTACAATGTCTGAATGCTCTTCTTCTATCTTGTCTTTCTATTTACCACTTTTTGTGGTACCACTTGCATTTGTATGCTTAACCCTGATCCTTTTATCAGTCACTTAACGCTGAGACTAGTAGTACTGGACATGTTATCAGGTTTCACAGCTCTTATGGTATCCAGATCTCTCAATAGCTTCATTGCTTCTTCCTTGGACGTTTGAATGCTGTCCAGCTTCATCTGATATATTCCCACAGCTTAGACTTATGTTCTGTTCTAGTTCCCTCAGTGAATACTTCTTTGAATCTTCAGTTTGTTTTGGATAGGTACTGTGTGTGTGTGTGTGTGTGTGTGTGTGTGTGTGTGTGTGTGTGTGAGAAAGAGTGTGTTCGTCTGCAGGTCCATGCTGATGGAAACTCAGCTAAAGAAATATTTCCAGTCCTAGAGTAGTAGCACAAAACCCAGCTACCGTCTTACCTGTTCAGGTGTTTCCATCATTAGGATGACTGAGGTCTGTCAGGCCGTTTGTCTTGCGGGCAGCGTCCGGCGCCCACAGCCGAACTCCACCGGCTCTAAAAACACAGTTTTCTGCGTTATTTTCCCTTGCCTTCCTTCTTCCCCCTCCCTCTCCAAGTGCTCCTGAAATTTGTGAGGCAGAAACTTTGTGAGTATTTACAGCCTCTCAGCTGGTTCACCTGCCTGATAATCTCAGGTGTTCCGCCTCATTCATCCTGAAGGGGGTAAAAAAAAAAAACGCTAGGAAATAGAGTTTAATACTAAATCCCCGGTGATGTAAAGTCATTATCCACTCTCTTTTGGAATTCTATGTTTTTTATGAACGTTTACCAGCGAGATCTCTCTTCACTAAAATGCAAAATACTATGTAGTGTGTACTGTGTCTCTCGCAAGAGAATTTCAGTCATTATGTGTGAATGATGGTGAAAGTGTTTCTTTCTTCTCTGCGGTCACCCAGCCTCGGTGGGAGACGGCCACTGTCTTCAAAAAAAAAAAAAAATATTAATAATGATAATAATTATAATAAAATAAAATAATAATATTATTAATAATAATAATAATGCTACTACGACTACTACTACTACTAATGCTAATAATAATAATAATACTAATACTGCTACTAATAATAATAATAATAATAATAATAATACCAATTTTTAATAATAATAATAATAATCGTTTAAATTCGCCCATAATATCATGTGAACCACTAGTCTAGTCTGTCCTTTGACCTATCGTTTAAAAACTCTTTCCTGTGAAGTTGTACATCATTCAAGTGAAATTGCTTTGGCGTCTCCCAGGTATATACTCCTGCTGAGATTACAACGTTCACAAGAGCATGTCCTTTGAAAACTGAAAATATTTTAAGTTTAAAAATATTTTGCTTTCTTTTGGAAATGAAAAAAGAAAAGGTAAGCTCTGTCGTCCACTGTAATGGACAGATGTTGAATATATATATATATATATATATATATATATATATATATATATATATATATATATATATATATATATATATATATATATATATATATATATATATATATATATATATATATATATATATATATATATAAGGAATTCGCGAGAGCAGGCGAAATATACACAAACACTGATCTCTGGCTGAAGGAGACTCAAACCTACGAACCTTAGGACAAGGTACGCAGTGCTTTACCAATCTACCCACACTGGACAATACCTTGGCGTGTAACTTGGATCAAACGTGTAGCGGAAGCTACACGCCAAGGTATTGTCCAGTGTGGGTAGATTGGTAAAGCACTGCGTATATATATATATATATATATATATATATATATATATATATATATATATATATATATATATATATATATATATATATATATATAAATACATATATATATATATATATATATACATATATATATATATATATATATATAAATGCATATATATATATATATATAATATATATATATATATATATATATATATATATATATATATATATATATATATATATATATATATATATATATATAACAGGGAGGTACCACCTCTAGAACTGACTGGGGAGCCTCATCCTCAGAGAAGAGAATAAACGTACTTCAGGGAAAACTCAAAGTTCTCCCCGGAGCTGTTTGAATATTTTCTTCTTCTACCACCCCTCATATTCTATAGTCTATGTGAACTTTATTTATAAACAGAATACACTGACAAAAAGACACAAACATGAATGCATTGGTACATTATTTGAAAGATTATGAATCTCCCCTAGCTCCTCCAAAGCCAGGCGCGAGCCAAGTATGCAGGAAACATTTCCCCTCTGGATGGCCACGCTGAAGCGCTGGAACATGAAAGTGGCCGCCCTCGGGTCCCTGGTGGCGTCGATGAGTCTGGAACCCAGTTCTTTAAGAAAACGTATGGCATGTTTTCCCCATGATCCCAAGGTCTCTGATCCAACAGGGACAAATTGATACTGTCGGCTTATGTCTCTGTACTTGTCGATCTTGTACTCCTCCCTGTGATCAGCAGCCCCTCCCTGTAGCCCAACACTGTCATGGATGGAGGTGTCAGCTGGCGTTGACATGCAGGTATAGTCCCATGCTAACAGCTTACCATTCTCAAGGATAGTTGGTGATCCCATTGGGGCAGTTCGCGAGGTTGTGAGTGTTATTGGCTGCTAGTGATTGGGGCTCTCGGCTGGGCATCCAGTTGTAGCAAGGCTTCTCTTTATGATGCCGTTGACTTCATTGTGTTTTGCGTGCCAACTCTTGGTTCTGGAGCAGTTAAGACCATATAGATCATATTGGTCGGCTTGTGCATCGCTGCAAATATATGTATATTCCGTTGAATTGGGGCAGCGAGGTAGAGAACCACTGTGATATGGAGAGTCTTCAGGTCGAGGCGTGTTCCCATTGCCAAAATGGGAACTGTTTGGGGGAAGTCCCCAGAGTGATGTACACTCACAGCTTGGAGATGGGCAGTCTCCCTGTCTGATGTTACATCCCTAAGCATGTTGGCAAGTTCCTTTTCAGTGATGGGATCAACTTGACTGTTTGTAGGCCAGTGCTGCAATAGGTTTTGGTACTGGAGCAGCAAGAGTCTCCCATTCAGTGATGGCACTAGCATAGCTAGGGTCCTGGATTCCTGCTGAATCACTGAGGTTGTCCGGAAGAATTTGTTTTATTAACTCATTTGATGCTATATAAGAGGATAGGAAAGCTGGTAGGGCAATCTGGGAGGATCTGCGTACTCCTAGCCCTCCAAGCCTGACCGGAAGTGAGGCTTGCAACCACTGTCCATCTTCAAGGGAAAGATTCAATAGACTCTCTAGCATGGTCTAAAGGAGGCAGTCATATTCCTTGAGTTTCGGACTGCTGAAGGCTGGGGAGCATCTCGGGAAGTAGGTAAGTTTTGTGATGGACAGGCACCTGGTGAGTAGGTAGAAGGTATCATGTGTATCAGTGTCTTTCATCCTCTCTTCCATCGTCCTGAGGTCTGAGATTTTCTTTTCTAGGATCAGTTCACTGGGCCCCAGAGAACCAAGAAGAATACTGTTGGCTGTATCAATGGCTCATGTTTCTGGTAAAACAGCACTAATATTCTAGATCATCTGTCAATTGGTAGAAACTGTTTCACATTTGGTCGGGTTTAAAGATAGACCCAGGCTCTCTCCCATGTCTTTAATTTTTCTGATGTTCTCTAGGAGAGATTCTTTAGTGCTAGCTGGGGTACCATCAGCCAGGAACCAGATATTGAGCTCACTGGAAAGTGCTTGTGTGACTTTCTTGATGACCAGACAGTATAGAAAGGGGACGAGAGGGTCCCCCTGTTGCACACCCTCACACAAATCAATTTCATGGTCCACAAACAATAGTTTAGAAGTCACACTATAACACGATTGTATGAAGGGATAGTGGGAAGGGAAGTGTCTAGAAACTGCTTGGAGAACAGCATCCCTTCTGACTAAGTTGAAAGCATTGGCAAAATCCAATTTGATCAAGACTTTTTCATCTGATATATTGTTGATGTATACTCGTGCTGCGTGGGCAGCTGCTTCAGTCTTGTTGAACACCAAAACCGAGCTGAGTTGGTTTTAACACTGCGGCAGCCTCTTGATTCACCATTCTTACGGCAGCCTTGGTGACTAGTCGCTGAAGGGTGTTGCCCACTGCAATGGGCCTGATTCCTCCATACTTTTTTCGGAGGGTACATAGCAAGGCACCAAAGAGGGGTCTAATGGCCTCCGGGACACTACTGGCAAGGCACACATTAGGATATTTAGTGATTTAAGACAGCAACCTCGGTGGATTGAGCATTTGTTTTAAGTGTTGTGGCGTTAAACCGGTGAAACCTTCTTCTGAGCCCTGTGGAAATGACATAGCAGCTTTATACACATCAGCGTCAGGTAAAGTTAAATGTTCTTCACTTGCTGCAATATCAGGGAGGTCAATGTTGGTACTGGGAGCCCTGGGTGAAGGTTTGTCCTTCAGGGCTTGTGCGTTTTTGACGTCCTTAGGAGCCAAAGCAGCATGGGTTCGAGTCCTTGGCTAGTGCAATGTTGTTATTGATCAATACCACTCGTTCGTGGTCAAAATTTTATATATATATATATATATATATATATATATATATATATATATATATATATATATATATATATATATATATATATATATGTATATATATATATATATATATATATATATATATATATATATATATATATATATATATATATATATATACATGCAAAACAACCACTCTGAAAGAATAGAGAAATTCCAAGCGCTTTCGTGACTACTCACATTATCAAGGAACTATGAAAGTGAAGCATCCAAGGAAGCTATATAAAGGGTCGGCCAGCACCTCACTATCAGATCCCACAACGGTTAAACACGTGACGCGCGGCGAGCTAACTTGGATAGGTCCTTTGCAAAACTCACCCCCAAGCTATTTATTTGTCCAGTGTATTATTAAATTCTTCCCAAATTCTATTAATTATAAATGGATCTAATTTATATAAACCAAAGGAAATATTCATATTATTGTCAAAACTGCTTTTTATGAAACAAGATATACATATATATATATATATATATATATATATTTACATATATATATATATATATATATATACATATATATATTTACATATATATATATATATATATATATATAGGATGGGGTCCACCTCTGGTGTAAATTGTGGGACCCATAGCCTCGGAGAAGTGGATAAAAAGGCTTCAAGGAAGAATATTTGGATTTCTTCCTGAAGCCATTTGAATATTCCACTTCCCCTACCACCCCATCTTTTAAACTATTTTTTTTTACCAATAGGAATATTTTATTACATAATATGGCACAGAAGATTTAAGAGATACATTGTTGATATAAAGGTGGCATATATATATATATATATATATATATATATATATATATATATATATATATATATATATATATATATATATATATATATATATATATATATATATATATATATATATATATATACATGTTGTTACGTGTGTATCACCGATTATAAGGCGAAAATCTCATCCAGCTCCTCAGAGCTGGGGCGTGTGCCCAAAATGCAGCATGCATTACCCCTTTGAACAGCCGCGCTGAGCCGCTGGAACAGAAAACTAGCTGCCCTGGGATCCCTAGTTACCCTGATGAGTCTTTTTCCCAGCTCCTTAAGGAAATTAGATGCACTCTTTCCCCATGAGCCAAGGGTCTCTGAGCCTATGGGAACAAACATATAATGATGGGCAAGTTCTCCATATTTTCTAGACTTTTGGGACTCCCTAAAGCTGGCAGCTGCCCCTCCTTCCTCCCTGGTGTATTGGAGATAGGTATCAGCCAAGGTAGATGCACATGTATAGTCCCACACCACCTGCTTCCCATCTGTCCAGGCTTGAAGGGTGATACCATCTGGACGCTTCTGGCTGCCATCAGATCTGCATAGTTGGGGTGGCTCCCTTACTGCTGGGCATCCAGCTGTTGTGAGGCTCCTCTTGATAATGTTATTAACCTCCTCATGTCTTGCAATCTTTCCCTCGGATTTACGGCACACAAGACCATGGTACCCGAATCGGTCTGCTGCTTCACTGCCACAAATACACCTGTGTTCGGCGAGAATAGGGGCGGCAAGTCGAAGGGCAACACCGATGCGGATGGTCTGTGGGTCGAGGCGTGTGCCAAGGCTGGAGTTGGGAACAGCCAACAGAAAGTCCCCAGCATGAGGGGCTCTCACTGCCAGCAGGCGGGCTCTATCCTTCCCTGACACACTCTGAAGCATCGTTGAGGCTATATTTTCCACTATTGGACCATCCCAGTGCGATTGTTTGTAGTTGTTGGGGGGAGCAGGTCTGGTTTCTGAGCCCGTTAGATTATCCCAGATCATTGCTCCGTCAATGAATTTTTGGTCCTGGGCTCCAATCTTGTCCCTAAGATGTTCAGGGAGAATCGCTGCTACAAGCTCTCTGGATGCAATACACGAGGACAGAAAAGCAGGTAACGCAATCTGTGATGACTTGCGGACACCAATGCCTCCTAGTCTGACTGGAAGTGTAGCTTGGTTCCACTGCCCGTCTTCTAGAGTAAGGTTAAGTACTTTCGTAAAAATCTGCCTCAGAATACTGTCATATTCGTGCAGTATAGGGTTATCATATGAAGGTGCACATCTTAGGAAATATGTCAACCTGGGCAGACTCAAGCACTTTGTGAGAAGGTACAAGGCATCGTGGGTGTCCAGATTGCCTATTCGTTGTTCCATTCTCCTTAACTCTTCCAATTTCTTCCTGAGAATTGTGTCAATGGCATTGCTTCCCAGAGGTGCTCCTAGCAAGACACTATTTGTGGGGGCAATGACTGCTGCTCCTGGTAGTTTTGATCTCACTGCATTTATCACTTGTTGACTGACTGAGATGATTTCACATTTGGATGGATTCAGGATGAGACCCATTTCCTGTCCCCGTGTCATTACCTGTGTAAGGTCATGTAGGAGGGACTCCTTTGTACCTGCTAGTGTGCCATCATCTAGGAACCAGATGTTTAGCTCGCTGGTCAGTCTGACTGTGATTTCCCTAACTGCAATACAGAAGAGAAATGGTGCAAGAGGATCTCCTTGTTGGACACCCTCCGATGATGTGATTTCATGCTCTCCAAAGAGAAGCATTGATTCCTTGCTATACCCAGCTGAAACAAAAGGGAAGAGACCAGGGAAATGTTCTTGTACTGCTGCTAATACCACGTCTCTTTTCAGGAGATTGAACGCATTCTTGAAATCTAATTTTACCACTGCATTGTCCTCAGGCAGGTTGTTGATATATGCCCTTGTTGCATGAACCGCTGCTTCACTTCCTTGAGAGACCCCAAAGCCAAGCTGGTTTGGTTGAAGCATCATGGCTGCCTGTGCACGAATACTTCGGACAGCAGCTTTGGATACGAGGCGGCGTAACGTGTTGCCTACTGCAATTGGCCGAATTCCTCCATCCTTCTTTTTAAGTGCACAAAGTGTTGCACCAAAAAAGAAAGGTCTAATTTCATCAGGAATCAGACCAGCCAAGGAATTGTTGACGAACCTTGTGATCTCTGAAAGCAGTGTCTCTGCAATTTCCCCAATAACTGGATTAACCATTTCCTTTAAATGCTGTGGCCTTATTCCAGTGTAACCCCCAGCAGAGCCAGATGGGAACGACATTATTGCTTTGTAAATGTCTGAGTCTTCCACAATCAATGGTTCCATAGTGGGGACAGAGGTGTTGGAACTGTTGGTGCCACTGGTTTCCCTGGCAGGGTGCTTTCCTCTAAGTGCTTCAGCCGTGTCAGCATCCCTGGGAGCAACTGTATCTTCACTGGTAATAATTCTGATTGCCCCCACTGTGTTGCCCTCTTCAATTTTCTTGCTCACCTGGACTCTGACTTTTTCACTGTCAGTAGAGTGAGTGGGGGTTCTGCCTCTCCCTTTTTTGTGTTGACGGGGAAGGTGAATGAGGTTATCAACTCTAGGAAAATCTCTTAAGGATTTAATTATCATTGAGGCTAGCCTCTTTCCCCTTCTTTCCGGCACAGCTAAGCAGACATTGCCAAAAAGTAGCAAGTTGTGCCATGCCTTGATGGTTGGTGGAGCATTTAAGATAGTGGAACCATCGTTTACTTTTTTCAGGAGGTCTGTAAGTTTCCCAGCTGCGTGTGGACGGGCTGCTTTGGGAATATGTGTGAGTGTCCTCGTACCTGTTGCTTTGATTGCTTCCAAGAGATTGTCTGATGAGATAAAATCTGTTGGAGTGGGTTCAGGTGCCTGAGGTGGCTCTGGATCATCACTTTCCACAGGAGGACATCCTGAACCAGGGCAACTACCGTGTTTGCGGAGGAAACCATTAGAGTTGAGACAACGAAGCTGTAAGCATGACCGACACTTGCCTCTCCTAGTATTGCCAGCCGTGCCATTTCCCTGGCTGCTTGCTTCCTCCTGGTTGGCATCCATCTGCTAGACTAGACAATAGGAGTGGAATATGACATGCTGGGTGGGTATGGTGCGTGGAAGGTAGTGAACTTGACCGTGGTGGCCTGGTGGAGTTTGAGGGGCCGGGAGGGGAAGGGGAAAACTTCCCTTGGGAATTAGGTGGGGGAGGCGCAGGTTGAGTGGGGTTATCCCGGGGAGTACAATACACATGGACTTGCACACTATATATTGTTCACACTGTCTTACAATACACATAACTTTATTTGTTTCCCATGTACACTATGAACAATGTGGGTATGGGCACTGCTGAACCAATGTGGTCACTCACCATCTAGTTACACATCCCACCTCTTCCACCCACCCCCGTGACGTGGGGGTGGATGCACTGACTGGTCACTCCCTCGTTAACATTAATTTCACATTGTTTTTCCATAACATAAGCCTTTAAAAAGTCCATGCATCGACACAATCATTTCCACGTTAACTGGAAGCATGGTGCATGGTGCTGGATATAGATGTTTTTATAAGAGCTTTTCGAGGTTTGTATGTACGATAATCTTGGCCGGTACTCATAAACAGTGTAGGCCTTGTACTCCCCCACACCTCCACTGGCCGTCTTCCTCACTACCACCACCACCACTCACCAACATTCACAAACTGCACAACATTTCCACAATTTACCTTGAAACGGTGCTTTGAAATGTCTTCTCGCTTCACTGGAATCTTCCCAGAGTATTCACAATAAGTCCTGTTGAGTCTTAACCTGGTCAGCCTCGTTGATCCGGACTTATAATTGAAAATCCCGCAGCTAGCCCGCCACACGTCTTGCCAGCGCCAGCGCATGGCACTATATATATATATATATATATATATATATATATATATATATATATATATATATATATATATATATATATATATATATATATATATATATATATATATATATATATATATATATATATATATATATACCATCTTTTAGGAGTGAAGAAGAGCAGGATGTGAGTGTCGGAGAGGTGTGTGAGGCATTACGTAGAATGAAAGGGGGTAAAGCAGCTGGAACTGATGGGATCATGACAGAAATGTTAAAAGCAGGGCAGATATAGTGTTGGAGTGGTTGGTATTTTTGTTTAATAAATGTATGAAACAGGGGAAGGTACCTAGGGATTGGCGGAGAGTGTATAGTCCCTTTATATAAAGGGAAGGGGGACAAAAGAGATTGTAAAAATTATGGAGGAATAAGTTTACTGAGTATACCAGGAAAAGTGTACGGAAGGATTTTCATTGAAAGAATTAGAGGTAAGACAGAATGTAGAATTATGGATGAGCAAGAAGGTTTAAGAGTGCGTAGGGGATGTGTAGATCAAGTGTTTACATTGAGGCATACATGTGAACAGTATTTAGATAAAGGTAGGGAAGTTTTTATTGCATTTATGGATTTAGAAAAGGCATATGATAGAGTGGATAGGGGAGCAATGTGGAAGATGTTGCAAGTATATGGAATAGGTGATAAGTTACTAAATGCTGTAAAGAGTTTTTATGAGGATAGTGAGGCTCAGTGTTCGACGAGAATAGGGGCGGCCAGTCGAAAGGCAACACCAATCCTGATGGTCTGTGGGTCGAGGCGTGTGCCAAGGCTGGAGTTGGGAACAGCCAACATAAAGTCCCCTGCATGAGGAGCTCTCACTGCCAGGAGGCGGGCTCTATCCTTCCCTGACACACTCTGAAGCATTGTTGAGGCTATTTTCTCCACTATCGAGCCATCCCAGTGCGATTATTTGTAGTTGTTGGGGGGAGCAGGTCTGGTTTCAAAGCCCGTTAGATTATCCCAGATCATGGCTCCGTTAATGAACTTTTGGTCCTGGACTCCAATCTTGTCCCTAAGATGTTCAGGAAGAATCGCTGCTACAAGCCCTCTGGATGCAATACATGAGGACAGAAAAGCAGGTAGCGCAATCTGTGATGACTTGCGGACACCAATGCCTCCTAGTCTGACTGGAAGTGTAGCTTGGTTCCACTGCCCGTCTTCTAGCGTAAGGTTAAGTACTTTCGTAAAAATCTGCCTCAGGATACTGTCATATTCGTGCAGTATAGGGTTTTCATAGGGTTTTATATATATATATATATATATATATATATATATATATATATATATATATATATATATATATATATATATATATATATATATATATATATATACATTATATATATATATATATACATATATATCTGGCTGAAGGAGACTCGAACCTACGAACCTTGGAACAAGGTACGCAGTGCTATACCAAACTCACCACACTGGACCAATACCTTGGAGTCCAGCTTGCGCTAGACTTTGATCCAAGGCAGCCAGCTTTCAGGGAGAAGGTTTACAGCTTTTCATCTCATCCCCTGCATACATCAGCCTTACTAGAGATTTTAACAATGCAAGGAATTCGCAAGAGCAGGCGAAATATACACAAACACTTATCTCTGGCTGAAGGAGACTCGAACCTACGAACCTTGGAAGAAGGTACTCATCTGTGGGTAGATTGGTATAGCACTGCGTACATTGTTCCAAGGTTCGTAGGTTAGAGTCTCCTTCAGCCAGAGATCAGTGTTTGTATATATATATATATATATATATATATATATATATATATATATATATATATATATATATATATATATATATATATATATATATATATATATATATATGTGTGTGTGTGTGTGTGTGTGTGTGTGTGTGTGTGTGTGTGTGTGTGTGTGTGTGTGTGTGTGGTCATATTTCTACCGCACAGCTCAGACACGACACATTTGCTGTTCCATTTTTGTCTTAGCACCTGTATCTGAAGTGTTGTGATGACAGGGAGGTGGAGTGAGTTAAAAGGTGAACAGCGAAGCTCTAGGAGATGTTGGAAGGTGGTGTAGGATGGAGGGAAGGGAATAAGGATGGAGGGAGGGGAAGAAGGATGGAGGGAGGGGAAGCAGAATAGAGGGAGGGGAAGCAGGATGAAGGAAGGGGAAGCAGTATGGAAGGAAAGACGGAAAGTGGAATGAGCTGAAGGGAGAGAAGGGATATAGAAGAGACTGAAGAGACATTGAACGGCCACATTTACATTAAAATAGGGATCTTATGCCAATCTCTCTTGCACTAAAATGACTGCTTACAATTCTTACCTTGAAAACAAAAACATACAAACAAATTGACGACATATTTTGTGGTCTTCCTGTAAACTGTAAATCTGAATAAACATTTGTCAATGATCAATAATAAACATCATGGAGACAGAAACACAGGAGGTTGATTGATCTGTATATTTCGAACCCCCTCTCATATATATATATATATATATATATATATATATATATATATATATATATATATATATATATATATATATATATATATATATATATATATATATATATATATATATTTTTTTATTATCACACTGGCCGATTCCCACCAAGGCAGGGTGGCCCGAAAAAGAAAAACTTTCACCATCATTCACTCCATCACTGTCTTGCCAGAAGGGTGCTTTACACTACAGTTTTTAAACTGCAACATTAACACCCCTCCTTCAGAGTGCAGGCACTGTACTTCCCATCTCCAGGACTCAAGTCCGGCCTGCCGGTTTCCCTGAATCCCTTCATAAATGTTACTTTGCTCACACTCCAACAGCACGTCAAGTATTAAAAACCATTTGTCTCCATTCACTCCTATCAAACACGCTCACGCATGCCTGCTGGAAGTCCAAGCCCCTCGCACACAAAACCTCCTTTACCCCCTCCCTCCAACCCTTCCTAGGCCGACCCCTACCCCGCCTTCCTTCCACTACAGACTGATACACTCTTGAAGTCATTCTGTTTCGATCCATTCTCTCTACATGTCCGAACCACCTCAACAACCCTTCCTCAGCCCTCTGGACAACAGTTTTGGTAATCCCGCACCTCCTCCTAACTTCCAAACTACGAATTCTCTGCATTATATTCACACCACACATTGCCCTCAGACATGACATCTCCACTGCCTCCAGCCTTCTCCTCGCTGCAACATTCATCACCCACGCTTCACACCCATATAAGAGCGTTGGTAAAACTATACTCTCATACATTCCCCTCTTTGCCTCCAAGGACAAAGTTCTTTGTCTCCACAGACTCCTAAGTGCACCACTCACTCTTTTTCCCTCATCAATTCTATGATTCACCTCATCTTTCATAGACCCATCCGCTGACACGTCCACTCCCAAATATCTGAATACGTTCACCTCCTCCATACTCTCTCCCTCCAATCTGATATTCAATCTTTCATCACCTAATCTTTTTGTTATCCTCATAACCTTACTCTTTCCTGTATTCACCTTTAATTTTCTTCTTTTGCACACCCTACCAAATTCATCCACCAATCTCTGCAGCTTCTCTTCAGAATCTCCCAAGAGCACAGTGTCATCAGCAAAGAGCAGCTGTGACAACTCCCACTTTGTGTGTGATTCTTTATCTTTTAACTCCACGCCTCTTGCCAAGACCCTCGCATTTACTTCTCTTACAACCCCATCTATAAATATATTAAACAACCACGGTGACATCACACATCCTTGTCTAAGGCCTACTTTTACTGGGAAAAAATTTCCCTCTTATATATATGTATGTATATATATATATGTATTATATATATGTATATATATATATGTATATATATATATATATATATGTATATATAAATATATGTATATATATATATGTATATATATATATATATATATATGTATATATATATATATATATGCAAAACAACCACTCTGAAAGAATAGAGAAATTCCAAGCGCTTTCGTGACTACTCACATTATCAAGGAACTAGTTCCTTGATAATGTGAGTAGTCACGAAAGAGCTTGGAATTTCTCTATTCTTTCAGAGTGGTTGTTTTGCATATTCTGAAATCACCTGTTTACTGTGATCTTATTGCATATATGTATATATATATATATATATATATAGCTTGAGGAGATTCACAACCTTTGATACATTGATATAGTGTACCAATGTATTCATGTTTGTGTTTTTTATCAATGCATTCTGTCTATTAATAAAGTATTTATGCAATATAAATTATAGGGGGTGGTAGAAGAAAATATCCAAAACAGCTCTGGGGAGAACCGTGAGTTTTCCCTGAGGTACGTTTATTGTCTTCTCTGAGGATGAGGGTCCCTAGTAAAGTTCTAGAGGTGGTACCTGAGAGCTTCGGTATCTGTAGTCCTGAATATTTAGAAGATGAAATAAACAAGATATTTAACATAACCATAAAACTGAGATATCCTAGGGATTTTGTTGAGAAGGTCCTACTATCGCCTAGGAAGACTTTCTATAGGACTGAACCTAAGGAAACGTCTGGCAGGAAAAATGTATTGGTCTGCCTGCATGATGCACTAAAAATAATAATAATAATACTAATACTAATAATAATAATAATAACCTCATGCATTTTGGTTACCGCGCGAACCAAAGTGATGTTTCCCCCCCCCCCTCCATGTTCCATAACCACAGTGTTATGTGCTTTAATGCACGTGGTTGGAGTAGTGCAGAGTGCGACGTAAGTTGATAATTCAGCTTTGAAGATCTGAAAAGGAGTAAGAGGCAATCACAAGTTGTCATATGGAAACTCATTTCCAAATTTCTTCAATAAAAATAGCAAATTTTAACAGTGACAAAAATCTAATTCAAATCTTTCAGGGAAACCAAAAAGACCAATACCCTAAAATAAACACAGTAAGCTTAAAGCCGCTCTGATGTTACGGTATCAAATAATCAACACGTAGAGTAGAAGCTAATCAGATGCGGCACTCGGAAATTATCGCATAAAAATAATTATTTAAATTTTTCTAATGTCTTCCAAAAAAAGCAAATTGGATCCTACACAGGTCTAAATCAATCTAAACTTTCTCTAAGTAAGATCGACAGACTTTTAAGAAAGTTAGTTTAATGTAAACTTAGTCAACTTTGTTCTAAGTAGGATACACTATTGATGAAATTTTGAAATCGTTCAGAGGAGTTTCTTACACCTATCACACGAAAACAAAATTTGGTAATGACCTTTGCAGCGTTGTGTATAGGGCGCCCACGCAATGAAGTAGTCACGTGTATCTTGCCCAAGATACATTATACAAGCGTTGAAAATTCGAAGCCGATCGAATAAGGCGTTCTCGAGTAATAAACAAATGTGAGACAGGAAACGAAAAAAATGCTGAGAATATTTCGAAAAAGGGAAAAGTCTCCCTTGTTAAACTTGAAAACACAATAAAACCGATGTTTTTTTAAGTTTTTCCAGTTTTCTTTTCTCATTTACATTATACTAAAAATTCTCTACCATCCTGTAAGAAAAGAATTCATTTAGGTTTTTCAATTAAATTCCATTAAAACGACGTGAAAAAAATAGCAAATTGGCTCCTATATAACACAAAATTAATACAAAAACACTTCTTATTATGATTCTCCAGTATTTAGGGTTTGAAGCAAATCAGAAAAGACATTCACTAGTTATTACATGGAGAACAATTTGATTAATAAAAACTGACCAGTTTAAATTTACCTACCTCAGTGTAAGTAATAAGCTGTGTTTTAATAAAGTCCACCAAAGGTAAAAGTTTGAAGCTAATCCGTAAAGACATTCTTCAGTAACTGAGCTAATTCCAATGATTCAAAGTTTCGAAACTATTTCATTAAAATTTCAAATTAGCAGTTACTGGAAATAAACTTAATGGGTTATCATCCTTATATACTACATCATCAATAATATTTTGACGCCAGTCAGAACATTCTTTAGTTATTGAATATAAAATGAATATCAATATTTGTTAAATAAAACTGGCAAATTGGGCCTCGTGTTCGGGAACCATACTAGTGGTGAAAATTTGAAATCGATCAGTTGAGTCATTTTCAAGTTATATCACGGATTCCAACTATTGTAAGTTTTTTTTTACTGTTTTAATACACGCAGACAAACTACAGTTAGTGTGTAGTATCCCGGTTATCAGACGCAACACCTGATCAATATTAAATCTGTTCAGAAGAGGTAAACTGTAAATTATTTTACTTGACTGAATGGGAATAAAAATTCCACATTAATTTGCACATAAAACACTTAAAATTGCACCGACATGTCTGAAATTCTCTCTCCATAATAATAATAATAATAATAATAATAATAATAATAATAATAATAATAATAATAATAATAATAATAATTATTATTATTATTATTATTATTATTATTGTTGTTGTTAAAATTTTCTATTTTTAGTATTTTTATTGTTGTGTGATCTCTTATTCTCAACAAAAATTCCATGAAACTGAAAATAAAAGATTACGAAGCTGTTCTGAATTTAATACCATTTCAAAGATGTCAAATTGCATATTAAGATATCTATTTTCTCTGTGATTTCGTTGTATACAATCAAATCTATAAATACTGGGATCACATACAGAAACAATACCATGACTACACTCCTCTTAATGTGATGAGAATGGTGGCTAAACAGTGTAAATAATTCGCCAGGTGTGCACGTTCATGGTAAACAATCAATTATAATTATTGATTTCCTCTGATTACAACATCCTGATAGGGTAAAATGTTGTTTTTTCCCTGTAAAATTTACTACTGGGAAGTATATCCTCAACTTTTTTACAAGAAAGTTGCACGTGGTCCTTTGTTCCTCTGTCCTTTTAGGGCAAAATGTATTTAATATATTCGTGAGATACATTTTCCTTAAAACTTAATTACTTGGAAAAATATTGCTTTCAAAAAAGTCCACATGATGGTTGGAGAGGACCGGTAAGAATGACCTGCCTCCACTATATGAATATTTATGGCGAAATTATTTGGCACTGAAAAAAAAAAAAAAAAACACTCTGGTGATATGGTGGTACATATTTTGTTTGTCAGGGGAAATAGGATACTTCCTTGGATCGCTTGACCAAGACCTTCCTCTGGCTTACCCGTATAAAAATGAAAAGGTGCTTACCAAACGGCAGGACGTAACATCAAAATGTCTCTCCACAGACTTGTATTAACAATAGAAACACCTTTATTAACCCAAGATAGATGAAAGAATTTTTGACGATGTCAAAACACATTAAACATTTTTTTCTGGATTCCTAAAGAGCCTCGACTCCATTCTTCTGGAAAAGAACAAAGTTTACGAGTATTAAAACTCAAACAAATGCACCCAAACAGAGGATGTAATTAAACCTCCACTTAAAATCCACATTCTCTCCTCGGCGCACTAATTAGGGGATGCTGCTCATAATGGCCCTAATAAATTATCATATCCCCCTACGCTAAGTTAGAGATAATGAAAATGTCTCGGGCGTAGCGAGAAATATAGCAGTCTCTTCCCCCTAAAGAGGCCATAACGGGCGGCGTAGAAAATGCGGTCATCTCTCATCATTCACTTAATTGTTGGGCCTCTGGAAGCTTTATATATATATGTATATATATATATATATATATATATATATATATATATATATATATATATATATATATATATATATATATATATATATATATATATATATATATATATATATATATATATATAAAAAAACAATGAATAGGAGTAGAGGTAATTTCTGTTTTTTTTTTGCCGCTTTTTTTCCCTTCCTAACCCCTGTAATTCTCTCTCTCTCTCTCTCTCTCTCTCTCTCTCTCTCTCTCTCTCTCTCTCTCTCTCTCTCTCTCTCTCTCTCTCTCTCTCTCTCTCTCTCTCTCTCTGTCTGTCTGTCTCTCTCTCTCTCTGTCTCTCTGTCTGTCTCTCTCTCTCTCTCTCTCTCTCTCTCTCTCTCTCTCTCTCTCTCTCTCTCTCTCTCTCTCTCTCTCTCTCTCTCCCTCTCTCTCTCTCAGTTCTCCCCTAGGGGGAGATTAAACTTGAACCTTGACCCGGTGGCCAGTTAGAGGTCTGAGGCTGGCGCCTTAAGAGGCAATTTAGGCTGGCGAAGCTGCCCCACGAACTGGATTATCAAGAACCCACTCCATAGTATTACATGTTCTTATATTCATGGGGGAGAGCGATAAGCTCGCAGGGGTCATGCAATGGGTTGAGGTTGGCAGGAAATCGTATTTGATCCAAGTAAAGGCAAGGCGACCCCTACTGCATGGATCAAAAGCCTTCACCAGCAGCAACGAGGGTAAATATTAAGTTAAACCAAAATAACACAGTAAGAAATGTACTACAAAGACAAATTTCATTAGTCTGCAAATTTTTCAAATTCTTGGCATTTTAACTTGTACACAAATAAACATACCTTCACAAGGTATGCTGATAATTCTGGCATTAAATTCCCACTGAAAAATGGATATAACTAACGACTTCAGTAAAACTCGTGTACGAAAAAAAGTTACGTTTTGCTTTATACCAATAAAGTTTTTTATTAATTTCTGACACACGAATAGACTTTCCTAATATTTTTAAATCGTATAAACAATAGACAAAACGTATTTTTTATATATCCAGGGACTGGGCCTGAGTCACACAAAATGTCAGGAAAAACTAAAGTATTTTATATTACGAAATAAATCAATAAATAGCAGAATCCTGGCAACTGTAGTAATACAGAGTAATTATACAATTAAAATTTGAAATGTAGGTCAAGAGATTAAGTGGATGATTTTAATTTCCAAGTACGAAAGTGGGGCGAAGTGTTGGTTGATGGGAGGATAAGTGCTGGGTGAAAGAAGGATAAGTGCTGGGTGAAGGAAGGATAAGTGCTGGGTGAAGGAAGGATAAGTACAGGGTGAAGGAAGGATAAGTACAGGGTGAAGGAAGGATAAGTGCTGGGTGACAGAAGGATAAGTGCTGGGTGAAGGAAGGATAACTGCTGGGTGAAGGAAGAATAAGTGCTGGGTGAAGGAAGGATAAGTACTGGGTGAAGGAAGGATAAGTACTGGGAGAAGGGGGATAAGTGCTGCGTGAAGAAAGGATAAGTGCTGGGTTAAGGAAGGATAAGTGTTGGGTGAAGGAAGGATAAGTACTGGGTGAAGGGGGATAAGTGCTGGGTGAAGGAAGGATAACTGCTGGGTGAAGGGGGAAAAGTGCTGGATGAAGGAAGGATAAGTGCTGGGTGAAGGAAGGATAAGTACTGGGTGAAGGAAGGATAAGTGCTGGATGAAGGAAGGATAAGTGCTGGGTGAAGGAAGGATAAGTACTGGGTGAAGGGGGATAAGTGCTGGGTGAAGAAAGGATAAGTGCTGGGTTAAGGAAGGATAAGTACTGGGTGAAGGAAGGATAAGTGCTGGGTGAAGGAAGGATAAGTGCTGGGTGAAGCGAGGATAAGTACTGGGTGAAGGAAGGATAAGTGCTGGCTGAAGGAAGGATAAGTGCTGGGTGAAGGAAGGATAAGTACTGGGTGAAGGAAGGATAAGTACTGGGTGAAGGAAGGATAAGTACTGGGTGAAGGAAGGATAAGTGCTGGCTGAAGGAAGGATAAATACTGGGTGAAGGAAGGATAAGTGCTGGCTGAAGGAAGGATAAATACTGGGTGAAGGAAGGATAAGTTCTGAATGAAGGAAGAATAAGTGCTGGATGAAGGAAGGATAAGTACTGGGTGAAGGAAGGATAAGTGCTGGATGAAGGAAGGATAAGTGCTGGATGAAGGAAGGATAAGTGCTGGGTGAAGGAAGGATAAGTGCTGGATGAAGGAAGAATAAGTGCTGGATGAAGGAAGGATAAGTGCTGGATGAAGGAAGGATAAGTGCTGACTGAAGGAAGGATAAGTGCTGGGTGAAGGAAGGATAAGTGCTGGGTGAAGGAAGGATAAGTACTGGGTGAAGGAAGGATAAGTGCTGGATGAAGGAAGAATAAGTGCTGGATGAAGGAAGGATAAGTGCTGGATGAAGGAAGGATAAGTACTGGGTGAAGGAAGGATAAGTGCTGGATGAAGGAAGAATAAGTGCTGGGTGAAGGAAGGATAAGTGCTGGATGAAGGAAGGATAAGTACTGGGTGAAGGAAGGATAAGTGCTGGATGAAGGAAGAATAAGTGCTGGATGAAGGAAGGATAAGTGCTGGATGAAGGAAGGATAAGTGCTGACTGAAGGAAGGATAAGTGCTGGGTGAAGGAAGGATAAGTGCTGGGTGAAGGAAGGATAAATGCTGGGTGAAGGAAGGATAAGTGCTGGGCTAAGGAAGGATAAGTACTGGGTGAAGGAAGGATAAGTGCCGGGTTAAGGAAGGATAAGTACTGGGTTAAGGAAGGATAAGTACTTGGTGAAGGAAGGATAAGTGCTGGATGAAGGAAGGATAAATGCTGGGTGAAGGAAGGATAAGTGCTGGATGATGGAAGGATAAGTGCTGATTGAAGGAAGGATAAGTGCTGGGTGAAGGAAGGATAAATGCTGGGTGAAGGAAGGATAAATGCTGGGTGAAGGAAGGATAAGTGCTGGGTGAAGGAAGGATAAGTGCTGGGTGAAGGAAGGATAAGTGCTGGGTGAAGGAAGGATAAGTGCTGGATGAAGGAAGGATAAGTGCTGGGTGAAGGAAGGATAAGTGCTGGATGAAGGAAGGATAAGTGCTGGGTGAAGGAAGGATAACTGCTGGATGAAGGAAGGATAAGTGCTGGGTGAAGGAAGGATAAGTGCTGGATGAAGGAAGGATAAGTGCTGGGTGAGGGAAGGATAAGTGCTGGGTGAGGGAAGGATATGTGCTGGATGAAGGAAGTGTTATTTCTGTTCTTCTGCTGTACAACGGTTTAGTGCCGATGGAGGTAGCGTAGGTAGCAATGATACGGCCGTGGACTAGTTTGGCTTTAATTGGGTAGGAGTGAGTACACAACGGGCAGTGTGAGGGAGTGACCGCAAGCCAGTCCGTGGAGGGGGAGCACTTGTGTCTGTCAAGTCGGTCGGCCTAGGAGTGAGGGAGAGGCATGGGCCGGCAGGCTGGCGTGCCTACCTAGAGGCCTGGCTACAGAGGGCAGCACCTGAGTGGCGCGAAATATGAACTAAGCTGGCAGACAGCATGGGCTGTCTGTGCAGACAGTACAGGCTGTCTACAGAAGGATAAGTGCTGGGTGAAGGAAGGATAAGTGCTGGATGAAGGAAGGATAAGTGCTGGGTGAAGGAAGGATAAGTGCTGGATGAAGGAAGGATAAGTGCTGGGTGAGGGAAGGATAAGTGCTGGGTGAAGGAAGGATAAGTGCTGGGTGAAGGAAGGATAAGTGCTGGATGAAGGAAGGATAAGCGCTGGGTGAGGGAAGGATAAGTGCTGGATGAAGGAAGGATAAGTGCTGGGTGAAGGAAGGATGACCATGAGAGTGTCAAAAAGTGCCATGAACTAATTAAGGAGCAAACATGGGAGGAAAATGTAATACACTTGAATTTCACTACACACGATAATTAATTAGTAAAAAAAAAAGTGGAGTACTTGACGACGAATTCAGTTCAAAACAACAGGTTTTATGGGTAACGAATTTTCCCGAAATTGGCTAAGAACCTTCGTACATTAGCTGAAATTAGATCACTGCAGATCATTATTACATCAGTGGAAAGTAAATTTTTGATGAACATCGTGTAGAAGCCTCGAAATTTTTTAATGCACTGATAAATTTTTGGAAAGTTGTCATCTGTCACTATGAAAAACTTTCTAAAAATATATAAATGGAGAACAATGAAATAAAAGTTGCCTCATTAGAGAACTCACGGATTATTAATTAAAACAGTATAGTCATTGTAATGGAGAAGAATAATTTTTTGTTTTTGAAGACCAGAAAGAAAGTCATTCATCTTGGAAAATATAATCGTAGTTCATGTAGTTCTGAGCACAGCAAATTTGAGAGGGTTTTTCAGTTACATTTTAAAACGAAAGATTTGTTTTTTCTTTAATCTGTTTGTCTTTTAATAGGAGACACCAGCGACTTAGTTGATGACGGAAGAGATATGGCATAAATATTTAATTATTTTTTTTCCTTGTAATTGATGCTGAAATTTATAATCTAAGTTCTTCATGAACAACGTAACACTAATTTTTAAGAACAGTGAGTATTTCATCCTTATTCTAGATTATATCCTTCATAGATTACGCTGCAACTACGTAAATGTTAGTTAAATTCTCTCTTCGATTCTTGAAGCTAATGCACAATGAAGCCCTTCAGATTAACCTAGGGTTAATAAAACTTAACACTACAAATAGGATTAGAGTGATGAAATCACTAGCCAACACTGTAACCGCAATTCTTACTAAATATTTAGCGTGAGACGAATAGAGTGGTGCATATGGATAGAATTTTCCACTTTAATTATTATCCTGATCTCATATGTCGGATAGGATCTGTAGCAGTACCTCATGATGGTAAGGATGGAGAGGGAAGAATGCACAAATAACCTCACATAGAAGAGAGGAGCTTACGACGACGTTTCAGTCCGACTTGAACCATTTACAAAGTCACACTGAAGACCAGCAAGATTCGGATATACTTTATGTTCATGGATGCAAAAATAATATTAGCTTGTTATATTGCCTGTGGACTACATGACGGACATTAATCCGCAAGTTGCTAAACATTAAACTGTATGAACTCGATTTAAGTCGTAATGAACGACTGTAAATGTATAAACAGATAGAAGAATTAACATAAAGAGTTGGTTCTGCCAGTCCCAATGTTCAAGCCCCCCGTCCATCTTTCTGTGTATTCACTAAACTCTAAGATACTTTATTCAAAGAGTAGGAATTAAACTAACGTCTTGATACATATACACTGAGATATGCATACCTCCAAGTGTATATACCTTGTAATGTTGGAAGAGAGCGGTGGCAGTCAAGTTCATATTTTTAGTTTGCTACCGAAGTGGTTAGTTTGTTATGGACCCCATCCACACTGGACGGCACTGCAGGTGCATATGAATACAGTTGTGAAGAGATCTAGGAACCAGACCCTAAAAGGGTTAGTAGGAGTACATCTGGATATATGTCTACAAATTTTGTTTTACCTGGTGCAGGCAAGTTTTGGATATCTTGACATATCCCATTCTTCATTAGGCTATTTAAATTTTAATTCCTCAATAAATGGGCAATCAAGTACATATTGCTGTAGAGAGTTACCATAAGGTTGACTACATATTTTGCATTTGTTAGGAAAAAGGACCCAAGTGCAGCTAATGTGACATTTTATTGTGATAACGTTTCGCTCTTCAGGAGCTTTGTCAAACCGGTTTAACAAAGCTCCTGGAGAACGAAACGTTGCCACAATAAAATGTTACATTAGTTGCATTTGTGTCCTTTTACCTAACATATTGTCGGTAATTCTACCAACATTAATTTTTACATTTGGTATAATCATCATTTGTGTGTCAGACTACCAGAAATACTTGTAACGAAGCTTCAGGCTGGCTACTACAACATCAGTCAGTTGATGAATATTGCAAGTTGCTCCGTAGATATGCTTATCCACGTTCGTGTTATCGTAATGAATTATATAAATTATTGATCTAATCAGGCTCTCAAAGTGAATTCCTGCGACATTCAGATTCAATATTTACTTCAAATCTCAAGATTCCTAGTGCCTGACTTTGTCGACTTTATCATAAAGAAGAAATTCAAAATGTGATGGAATCTGTAAGAATTGTAGTGATTTCTTGTTTTCCATTTTTTAAATGTAATATACTAGGCTTCTGCAATGAGCATATTGTTAGTCATTATATAAGCCATCAGTGATGACAAAGAGTCTGCACTGATAAATTAATCAAATTCGGAGTCAATTAGTGTAATTACGATAACAAATAATTAAGTGTGTGGTGATGATGCCCAGTTGTTAACTCTTACGCCTAACTTAACATGGTTGCTATAGTTCTTATCTAGGGAGGTGGCAACAAGAGCAGATGAAGTAGACTTCTGCTTAGACTCAGTGTGTATAATTTGTGACATATTATCACTAACAGTTAAGCGAGAAATTTCTTCTTGAACAGTTGTCTTTCCGTGTAATCTAAGTGTTGAGATTCTTTAGAAAGGTTTTAAGAGATGGAATACTAACTGAATGCAACTCAACTGAATGTTTTAACAGCCCATTTAGATTTGTGTTTATTGACTTCCAGACATTTAGTAAGGTCTCTGTGATAAGTGTTTAGTACGTTACTTAATATTCCGATGTATCTGATACAAGGAATATGAAGCTAATTCCTTTCCATTAAAAATTGAAGTTGTTTTAGGACAGACCTCCCCAAAATTCTGAGGGCTTCATTTTGCATTAGCTCCAAGGGCCGAAGATAATTTTCTTTAGTTAGCCTTACAACAAGGCACAGTACTTGCTTCCATCCTGTTCCTCATCCTCATATCTGACATAGAGATGACACCCGAATTTGAATGACAGCGTCATCCATCAAAGACACTGCAAGACTCCCAGCGGACATCCACCAAATCTTTATATGGGCCGCAGAAAACAATACGAAGTTCAATGAAGAGAAATTTCAATTACTCCGATATGGAAAACTTGAGGAAATTAAAACTGTATCAGAGTATAAAACAAATTCCAACCACACAATAGAGCGAAAAACTAATGTGAAAGCCCTGGGAGTGATAATGTTAGAGGATCTCACTTTCAATGATCACAACAACGTATCAACCACATCTAGAAAAATGAAAGGGTGGATAATGCGAACCTTCAAAACTAGGGATGCCGAGCCCATGATGATTCTCTTCAAATCTCTTGTTCTCTCTAAGCTGGAATACTGCTGTACACTAACGGCTTCTTTCAAGGCAGGCGAAATGGCTGACCTGGAGAATGTACAGAGAACCTTCACGGCACACATAAGTACGATAAAGCACCAAAATTGCTGGGAACAGTAGAAGTTCCTTGATTTGTATTCCCTGGAACGTAGTCGAGAAAGATACATGATAATGTACACTTGGAAAAACCTAGAGGGATTAGTACCAAATTTGCTCACGAAAACTACTCCTTACGAAAGCAAAAGACTCGGCAGGAGATGCACCATCCCTCAATGAAAAACAGGGGCCCCACGAGTACACTAGGAGAGAACACAACAAGTGTCTGGGGCCCAATACTGTTCAGTTGCCCCCCCAGCATTCATAATGGGGATTACCAATGGACCCCTGGCTGTCCTCAAGAAGGCGCTGGACAGGCACCCAAAGTCAGTACTTGATCAGCCGGGCTGTCGTTCGCACGCCTGTTTACGTGAGGCCAGCAGTAACAGCCGGTTGATCAGGCCCTGATCCACCACGAGGCCTGGTCACGGATCAGGCCGCGGGGGCGTTGATCCCCGAAACCCTCTCCAGGTATACTCCAGGTACCATGGGCGCAGCATAATCAATTCAATACCTAATATAGGCTATGAACATTATTCTCACTATTCTTACATGAGCACCGTAGTCGGGGTTGTAGCCAGCAATTGTTCTGAAAGCATTTAGCCTATTGTTGTATTTTTTATAGATGCCGTATGGTGGAATTATTGACGGGTTCGTGTACACCAAGAAATCTGTAAGATTTAACGTAGATGATTGTTTCATCCTACAAAGAAATGGGTTAGGCATAACGTTTGCTTGTCAATTTCATAGTCTTAAATGAGAATATGATCACCATTGATCAGGTCTGGTGGATTATGAAATTTCTGAACTACATTAAGAATGGTACTCATTTTCTTATGCTTTGTTGTACCGACTGTCATCATCAACCTAGCCATAGTTTATAGCTGTATGTTAAGGTGAGGTAGGTAGAGCATTCAAGAGAAAATTAAGACATTAAGTAGCATGGGACTGAGAACTCCTCCCCGTGGTGTTATAGGGATCTATCAGCTTTGGGTCTGAGTTTTTGTTAGTCTTCAAGAGAGTGTGAACATGTGCATCCTTCCCTTTCCCACCAACCCTCTACAGAATGGATATCCTAGGAATAGCCCCAAGAAGTTGTTTCATCTCTCTCTCTCTCTCTCTCTCTCTCTCTCTCTCTCTCTCTCTCTCTCTCTCTCTCTCTCTCTCTCTCTCTCTCTCTTTCTCTCCACCTATCTTTTCCCTTTATTAATTCCTATATTCGACTAAGGAAGAAAACTCGCGTGTTCATCGAATTCTCCAAAAATTTGGGAACTTGAGGCAGGAGACTGAAGAGGGTAAAAAATGGTTGTTTGCGAGGTGGCTGGCGGTATCAGTGTTGTGGTGAGTATAATAGAAGTGGTGGGTCTCTGGCTGTAATGGCGCCCTCCATTATGTAAACACCACCACTAGTACCACAGAGACTCTTTCCTCCCCTCAAGTCCGCGCATAGGAACAGCCATTAACCTCACCCCCACACTTCTTTCTTCTTCTACTTCTTCTTTTTCTTCCTCATTTTCATCTTCGTCTCCGTCTTCGACTTCTGCGTCTGCGTTATCGTCTTCGTTTTCGGCTTCGTCTTTGTTTTCGACTTTCTTTTTTTTCCTTCTTCCTTTTGTTTCCTCTTCTACATTCCAGGTCTTGCACTTCAACCTTCACTTTCCCTAATTCGACTAAACTCATCTTATTTTTCCTCCTGCCAACTATTCTACTCTCCTTCCTCTGCTTTTCTTCATATGATCTACACTCTTCTCCCATTTCTTCCCTGGCCTTCCATGCCACTCTTCCTCCCATCATCTAGATAACTATCATCATCATGGATAACTATCATCATCTTGGATAACTCCTATCTTCTGGATAACTCCCATCATCCTTGGATAACTCACATCATCCTTGGATAACTCCCATAATCTGGATAATTCCCATCATCTTGGATAACTCCTATCTTGGATAGCATCAATCACCTTGGATAACTCCCATCTTGGATAACTATCATCTTGGATAACTCCCATCATCTAGGATAACTACCACCATCTTGGATAACTGCCATCATCTTGGATAACTTCACAAGATCACCTTCATACGTCCCAGCCTCTTCCCTCTTTTCCGTCTCGCATCCCTCTCCCAATCTTTGCTTCCTTTCTCCCCCTCCTCTCTTGCCCACCTACTCAATCTTCTTTCCTCTCCTCTTCTTCACTCCTTCCCTTCCTTCCCCTCCTCACCCTACTCTCCCCTCACCATATTCTCCCCCCTACACCGTCCCTCAGGTAGAGAAAAAACACAGTTTAAGGGAAAACCTTTATTTCCAGACGACGTTTCCTGTTCTTCAATCAACCTCTCCTTCTCCCCTCTTCTTTCCTCTCCCCCTCTCCTTCCTTCCCCCTTCCCTCTCCTCTCCTCTTCCCTTCCCTACCCTCCCTCATTCTCAACTCCTCGAGCCCATAACATCCCCATTTACCTCGTTTTTTCACCCTTACTCTTTACATATACTCGACCTCCAGAACACACACACACACACACACACACACACACACACACACACACACACACACACTTCACTCTGGGGAGCACAAGGTAGTCATTGCATTGATGTATAATCCACCACAGAACTGCAGGAGGCCAAGAGAGGAATATGAAGAGAGTAACAGAGCAATGGTGGACACACTGGCTGAGGTGGCAAGAAGAGCTCACTCGAGCAGAGCAAAATTACTGGTTACGGGCGATTTCAATCACAAAAAAAAACCTGGAACCACACGGGGGTCCCAAAACATGGAGAGACAAGATGATGGATGTGGTACTTGAGAACCTCATGCATCAACATGTTAAGGATACTACCAGAGAGAGAGGGGAGGATGAACCAACAAGACTGGACCTTGTGTTCACCCTGAACAGTTCAGACATTGAGGACATCACATATGAGAGGCCCCCTAGGAGTTACACGTGAACCATACCACGGGCCGGATTTGAACCCGCGGTCAAAGAGTCTCAAAACTCCAGAGAGTCTCAAAACTCCAGACCATCGCGTTAGCGACAGTCTGGAGTTTTGAATACAGAGTCGAGTTACAAGTGGAGAGGGTAACAGGAGTTTAATGGGAAAAGCCAGTCTATAAACGGGGGGACTACATAGGTTTGAGGAACTTCCTGCAATAGGTTCAGTGGGACAGAGAACTGGTAGGAAAGTCGGTAAATGAAATGATGGAATACATAACAAAATGTAAGGAGGCAGAGGAAAGGTTTGCTCCCAAGGGCAACAGAAATAATGGGAAGACAAGAACGAGCCCCTGGTTTACCCGACGGTGTAAGGAGGCAAACACCAGTGCAATAGAGAATGGAAAAAATACAGAAGGCGAAGAACACAAGAAAATAAGGAGATTAGTCAAAGAGCCAGGAACGAGTATGCACAGGTAAGGAGGAGGGCCCAGCAAAATAACATAGCATCGAAAGTCAAGTATGACCCGAAACTACTGTACAGCCACATCAGGAGGAAGACAACAGTATTAGACCAGGTGATCAGGCTGAGGAAAGAACGTGGGGAACTCACAAGTAACGATCACGAGGTTTGCGAGGAGCTCAACATGATATTTAAGGAACTATTTACAGTAGAGACAGGAATGGCTCCGAGAAGACAGCACAGAGGGGAACACCAACAGGGAATATACCAACAGGTGCTGGATGACATACAAACAACGGAGGAGGAGGTGCAGAAGCTGCTAAGTGACCTCGATACCTAAAAGGCGAGGGTTCCGGACAATATCTCCCCATGGGTCCTTAGAGAAGGAACAGAGACGCTGTGCGTGCCACTAACCACAATCTTCAATACATCCCTTGAAACTGGGCAACTACCTGAGGTATGGAAGACGGCAAATGTAGTCCCCATTTTTAAGAAAGGAGACAGAAACGAGGCACTAAACTACAGACCAGTGTCTCTGACGTGTATAGTATGCAAAGTCATGAAGAAGATTATCAGGAGAATGGTGGAGCACCTGGAACGAAACAGGATTATAAACAACAACCAGCACGGATTCTTGGAAGGCAAATCCTGTGTCACAAACCTTCTGGAGTTTTATGACAAAGTAACAGAAGTAAGACACGAGAGAGAGGGGTGGGTTGATTGCATTTTCCTGGACTGCAGGAAGGCCTTCAACACAGTTCCTCACAGGAGATTAGTGCAGAAGCTGGAGGATCAGGCACGTATAACGGGAAAGGCAGTGCAATGGATCAGAGAATACCTGATAGGGAGGCAACAACGGATCATGGTACGTGATGAGGTGTCGCAGTGGGCGCCTGTGACGAGCGGGGTCCCACAGGGGTCAGTCCTAGGACCAGTGCTATTTTTGATATATGTGAATGACATGGTGGAAAGGATAGACCCTAAAGTGTCCCTGTTCGCAGATGATGTGAAGCTAATGAGAAGGATTAAATCAGATGAGGATCAGGCAGGACTACAAAGATACCTCGACAGGCTGGACATGTGGTCCATCAATTGGCTTCTCGAATTCAACCCTGCCAAGTACAAAGTCATGAAGATTGGGGAAGGGCAAAGAAGATCGCAGACAGAGTATAGGCTAGGTGGACAAAGGCTGCAAACCTCACTCAAGGAGAAAGATCTTGGAGTGACCATAACACCGAGCACGTCTCCGGAGGCACACATCAATCAGATAACTGCTGCAGCATATGGGCGCCTGGTAAACCTGAGAATAGCGTTCCGATACCTTAGTAAGGAATCGTTCAAGACACTGTACACTCTGTACGTCAGGCCCATACTGGAGTATTCAGCACCAGTTTGGAACCCCGCAACTGATCAAGCACATTAAGAAATTAGAGAAAGCACAAAGGTTTGCGACAAGGTTAGTTTCAGAACTAAGGGGAATGTCCTATGAAGAAAGGTTGAGGGAAATCAGACTGACGACACTGGAGGACAGGAGGGATAGGGGAGACATGATAACGACATACAAAATACTACGTGGAATAGACAAGGTGGACAGAGACAAGATGTTCCAGAAAGGGGACACAGAAACAAGGGGTCACTCTTGGAAGTTGAAGACTCAAATGAGCCACAGGGATGTTAGGAAGCATTTCTTCAGTCATAGAGTGGTCAGGAAGTGGAACAGTCTGGCGAGCAATGTAGTGGAGACAGAAACCATACATAGCTTTAAGACGAGGTATGATAAAGCTCATGGAGCAGGGTGAGAGAGGACCTAGTAGCGTTCAGTGAAGAGTCGGGACCAGCTGAGTCTCGACCCCTGCAAGTATAATTAGGTGAATACAATTAGGTGAGTACACACACACACACACACACACACACACACACACACACACACACAAACAGAAGTAAGTAACAGAAGTAAGACACGAGAGAGATGGGTGGTGGGTTGATTGCATTTTCTTGGACTGCAAGAAGGCCTTCGACACAGTTCCTCACAAAAGATTAGTGCAGAAACTAGAGGATCAGGCGCTCATAACGGGAAGGGCACTGCAATGGATCATAGAATAACTGAGAGGGAGGCAACAATGAATCATGTTACGCGATAAGGTATCACAGTAGGCACCTGTGACGAGAGGGGTCCCACAGGGGTCGGTCCTAGGACCAGTGCTATTTTTGGTATATATGAATGACAAGATGAAAGGGATAGACTCAGAGGTGTCCCTGTTCGCAGATGATGTGAAGTTAATGAGGAGAATTAAATCAAATAAGGATCAGGCAGGACTTCTAAGATACCTGGACAGGCTGGACACATGGTACAGCAACTGGCTTCTCGAATTCAGCCCTGCCAGATGCAAAGTCAAGATCATAGGAGGGCAAAGAAGACCGCAGACAGAGTATAGGCTAGGTGGCCAAAGACTGCAAACCTCGCCCAAGGAGAAAGATCTTGGATTAAGTATAACACAGAGCACGTCTCCGGAGGCACACACCAACCAGATAAATGCTGCAGCATATGGCGCCTGGCAAACCTGTGATTAGCGTTCCGATACCTAAGTAAGGAATCTTTCAAGTCAATGTACACTGTGCACGTCAGGCCCGTACTGGAGTATGCAGGACCAGTTTGGAACCCACACCGGGTTAAGCACGTTAAGAAATTACAGAAAGTGCAGAGGTTTGCGACGAGGTTAGTTCCAGAGTTAAGGGGATGCAATACGAAGACAAGTTAAGGGAAATCTGCCTGACGGCACTGGAGGACAGGAGGGTTAGGGGAGACATGATAACGACATACAAAATACTGCTTGGAATAGACAAAGGGGACACAGAAACAAGGGGTCACTCTTGGAAGTTGAAGACTCAGATGAGTCACAGGGATGTTAGGAAGTATTTTTTTAGTCATAGAGTGGTCAGGAAGTGGAACAGTGTGGCGAGTGATGTAGTGGAGGCAGGAACCATACATAGCTTCAAGACGAGGTAAGATAAAGCTCATGGAGCAGGGAGAGAGAGGACCCAGTAGCAACCAGTGAAGAGGCGGGGCCAGAAGCTGATTCTCGACCCCTGCAACCACAATTAGGTGAGTACAATTAGGTGAGTACACACAATCACACACACACACACACGCACACACACACACACACACACGCAAACACACACACACACACACACACACACACACACACACACACACACACACACACACACACACACACACACACACACTCATACACACACACACACTCAAACTCATACACACACACACACACATACACACACACACACTACACACACACAACAAACACACACACCCACACACACACACACACACACACACACACACACACACACACACACACACACACACACACACACACACACACACACACACACACACACACACACACACACACACACACACACACACACACACAGTAGTCAGGAAGTGGAATAGTTTGGGAAGTGATGTAGTGGAGGCAGGATCCATACATAGCTTTAAGAAGAAGAGTTATGATGAAGGTCATGGAGCAGGAAGAGTGACCCAGAAGCGGCCAGTGAAGAGGCGGGGCCAGGAACTGTGACTAGACCCCTGCAACCACAACTAGGTAAGTACAACTAGGTGAGCTAGGTAAGTATACACACACACAATGTATATATGTATATATATATATATATATATATATATATATATATATATATATATATATATATATATATATATATATATATATATATATATATATATATATATATATATATATATAATCTACATGCTGAAAAACCATGAACGGATAGAACAATTACTAACATTATATGGATAGCGAACGAGAGAAGGGTTTAAACTTATTCACCTCTTCCCATCCTGGCCAGAATATTATATATATGGAGTCCTAAGCCGTTACACCATCCATGTCCTATAAAATAAATCGATATTTTTACTCTTCAAAAGCTGAGCCAAGACGTGAGCTCTCGTAGTGTATGGTCCTGAGAAAATTTATTTCATCATCCCTCACTTTCTTTTCTATCATCCCGGAAGATTTTATTTTAGTTTATTCAAACACCTCCAATGGATTACATATTTACAAACATTCACTTTTTCTCCTGTGAGTTTGATAGAACACCCTGAGAGATGGTATTTACCAAGTAATACTATCTCATGTTTTGCTGGTATGAATCCTTTGAGACTCTTGTAGCCATTGAACGCACAAAGGAATACCTGACGTTATCTTCACTGCCCGATTGAAGTCTCTCAATCCAAGCTTACAAATTTCATTTCTTCATGTATGAAAACGACCTGTGTGATGGAATATGTCAGAAAAAACATTAGTAGTTTATGTTTCATCAATCAGACTATCTTATAGAGTAGGGAGAAGCACACTGAGGAAGTTCCTACAACGTAACTATCATACATAGTAGTAGGGTAGACTTACACTGAGAGTGTTCCTACAACGCAACTATCATAGAGTTGGGCAGCAGTACATCGAGGGTGTGTTCGCTTTTGTTTAATGATATTTTCTTACCATTATGAGGAATGTGTATTAAAGAAGAGACGTATTTCTCTTTCTGTCTGTCTGTCTTTCTCGCGATTCCTCTGTTTTTTTTATTTCTATGTATATGTGTATATATGTATGTATGTATGTATGTGTGTATGTGTGTGTGTGTGTGTGTGTGTGTGTGTGTGTGTGTGTGTGTGTGTGTGTGTGTGTGTGTGTGTGTGTGTGTGTGTGTGTGTGTGTGTGTGAGTGTGTGAGTGTGTGTTTTGATATCAGAGTCCATCCTACATGATCATTTATGCAGTAACTCCCACATACACTGCTGCTCTATGAAAGGGTGACTTATTTGGCTCATAAATCTTTCAGGGCTGTCTGTCAGTCCACCTGCCTGCATGTCTGTCAGTTTTTATGGTCCCTCTGTCAGCCTCGTTGTGTATGTGTGTTCCTGTATTATTTACTGGTTTTAATTTATTCTTTAACATCTTATTCTTTCCTTTTTATATTTCTCTCTCTATCATCCTCTCACTTCTATTTCATATTCTATCGCCGATGTCTCACTTTGTTCTCTTCATCTTTCGTTCAATAAATATTTTGTTCTGCCACTGTCACTCTATTTTAAGTACGTTTTTTCTGTTATTCTCTGTTTTATCTCTTTAAATTATGATCATATTCATGAGGAAACGCAAAGACCGTAGGAGTCATATAGCTATTACAAAGCTTAGCATCTCTTGTTCTATTCCAGCTCTTCCTTCCTTCCACCTCCCGTCTTCCACGTCCCCTTTCCATTCTATCTCATCCCTTTGATTTCGCCCTTCCATTCACTTCCAGTTGTCTTTCCATCTCCTGCCCTCTATATGCCTCCCTATATCATTTCTTCCTTTTTGCCTCACCACTCCGTAATATTCTCCCACTTTCCACCTTTTATGTTTGCTCTTTATTTCATTTCTTCCCTTTTACCTTTCCTCCTCCCTCATCCGCCTCCTTCTCCTTCTCCCATCTTCGCTTTATGTTTTCGTCAGAACTGGAGACTGACTCGGCTTCCACCACAAGTTAGCCAGAACTTGCTAATAGATCTGAACTGGTTAAAAATGAGGTATAACGAGGATTAGGATCCTTCTCGGTGTATCAGAAATGACTAGTTGGTGATTTCCTGAAATTGGAGAACACGTATTTAAACCTCTTGCGGCTTTCTCGAGAGCATTTGGCTAAATTGGCTGAAAATTATGGTAGGATGCTGACAGTAAGAGTCTTTGGTAAATCGGGTTTGTGAAGCTTTTGGATCAAGTTCAAAAACCTAGAAATTTTATTCACGCCGGTGACTTCTTGAAGTTGTTGCAGTTGTTTGTACAGTTGTTTTCAGGAAACCAGTTTAATGAAGTTAATGAAAGAAGGAAAATATTTCTGCAACTCCGTACAGGTATATCTTCTCTGGGAGGTATACCTGTACAACTCTGTCAGGTAGACTACGTCTGGGAGATATACCTGTATGACTCTGTCAGGTAGACTACCTCTTTGAAGTATACCTGTACGTCTCTGTGAGGAAGACTTCCTCTGGAAGGTATACCTGTACGACTGTCAGGAAGGCTACCTCTGGGAGGTATACCTGTGCAACTGTCAGAAAGGCTACCTCTGGAAGGTATACCTGTACGACTGTCAGAAAGGCTACCTCTGGAAGGTATACCTGTACGACTGTCAGGAAGGCTACCTCAGGGAGTTGTACCTGTACGACTGTCACGAAGGCTACCTCTGGGAGGTATACCTGTACGACTGCCAGAAAGGCTACTTCTAGGAAGTATATAAACGATTTCTTCTTGAGTTTTATTTCCCTAAAGAATATTTCATTATTCTTTGATTACTAGAATTCTCAACACGCTAACACTTAGTTCACTCTAGAGGCGAAAACAAATAACACATTCTTATTTTCTCGATGCTAGTTTGGAGATACACAGAATCCTTTATTACTGTGTTCTACTTCACATCAACTTTTGTCGGCTCATGGGCTAAGTTTTCTTCTTTTCATTCCCTTCAATTATTACGTAGCTTGATGTCTACTCTTACAAACGATGGCATATTTTCTCTACTTATATTAAACTTTATATAGAACTCGACTGCCTGAAGTTTATACTAGTTAATGATAGATTCTCTGTGATTTCTTTTAATATGTATATTGGCTTAGCTCTAAAGTTTTAAAGGCCACTAAAGATTAGTTGACATTATACTCAAGCAAAAGTTTACGTCTCTATTACTTGAGAGAATAAAACTTTTCAGTTTGGTAATAGACTCAATAAACTATTATCTGGCTTTTACCCTCAAGGAGATATTAGAATTATATTCATTTCATATAACAGCATTATTAATAAATTCTATAAAGAACAGGATTTAATCTAACTAAATCTTGAGTATAGTATTGTATACAAATGTAAGTGTCAGCGCTGAAAGGCCTTCTATGTTAATAAGAGGAAAAGACGTTTAGTTTATTGATGCCATGAAGGTAAAGGGATATAATAATAATAATAATAATAATAATAATAATAATAATAATAATAAAAATAATATTTATAATAATAATAATAATAATAATAATAATAATAATAATAATAATAATAATAATAATAATAATAATAATAGTAACTTGCGGTTACTAAACCACCGTTTATCGTCAATTAGGGAAGACTGGCACACATCTGGTCAC